>NW_007251321.1:138144-193253 GCF_000164805.1 Carlito syrichta | reverse complement strand
TTTTTTAATTAGCCAGGTGTGGTGGCACATGCCTGTAGTTCCAGCTACTTGGAAGGCTGAAGCTGAGAGGACTTCCTGAGCCCAGCGGGTCGAGGCTGCAGTGGCCATGAGCATGCCACTGCACTCCGGTCTGGGCGACAGACTGAGACACCAACTCAAAAAAAAAAAAAAATGCCAATATATGTACAGCAACAATACTATATTTTAATTGACAAAAAAATTAAGTTTCTCCCATTCTTTACATTAGACTCTCCCCCAATAATAAACCAGCATGAAGTGACCAACATTGAACCTCATCATGATTTACAGCGTAATACTGCTATCTTTAAATATCATGGTAACAATTAGGACTTAAAGACTCAAAGAAGGACAACCTTGTCTTATCAGACATCAAACCATATTTTTAAATTGCATTAACTAAAATAGCTTGGCATTAGTACAGAAACAGACAAAGGAATGCATTAATGGAAAAATGTCTGAAAACATATTGTACATATTTGATTTTCTTTTCTTTTTTTTTGAGTTACAGAGTCTCACTCAGCCGTCCAGGGTGGAGTACACTGGCACACTCACAGTCACCCCAGTGTCAACCTGCTGGGCTCTGGCGATCCTTCCGCCTCAGTCTTCTAAGTAGCTGGAACTACAGGTGTGTGCTACTACACCCGGTTAGTTTTTTTTTTAATTTATTGTAGAGACGAGGACCCACAAAGTTGCCTGAGCTGGTCTCAAACCTGTGGACTCAGGCAATCCACTCGCCTCGGCCTCCCAAAGTGCTGGGATTACAGGCTAAGCCACCAAGCCCATCCTACTTAATTTGCAATATGACAGAAGTGAAGTATCAAATTATTCAAAGAAAAATGAGAAAAGTACCATAGAGAAGATAAATTTCAGATGTATCCAAGATCTAAATACTTAAGAATGGATAAAAAGAAAAAAGGAAAGTGAAGGGGAAGGAAGGACGAAAAATATTCTATAACTAAAAATACAGAAAAGTACACTTTGTTTTGTTTTTTTGAGTTGGAGTCTTACTCTGTCGCCCAGGCTGGAGGGTAGTGGCACACTCCCGGCCACTGCAGCCTCGACCCGCTGGGCTCCGGCGATCCTTCCACTTCAGCCTTCCAAGTAGCTGGAACTACAGGCGAGCGCTACCATGCCAGGCTAATTTTTGATTTACTGTAGAGATGAGGTCTGGCCAAGTTGCCCGGGCGGGTCTCGAACCTGTGGGCTCAGGAAATCCACTCACCTCAGCCTCCCAAAGTACGGATTACAGGCTGAGTCACCGAGTCCGGCTCAAAAGTATGTTTTTAAAAAGGGAAAAATCTTTCTCCCAAGATACAAAAACTGTTAAAAAAAAGACAAATTTAAAAGAACAGATTCATATATTACTTATAAAACTCAAAATTACCAGTATTTAAACAATTCTAAGACATTCTTTTATCTAAAAAATTGGGATATTTACTACAGTGCATGGCACCTTATAAATAACTGCCATCTTTTTTCTTTCTAAGCTTTGCATCCCATCACTGAAATTCTCAGAGCTGATGAAAGAAGGTCATTTTTTTAAAGGAAGAGAAAAGATTAAAAGATTTATGAGTAGGACTTAATGTTGATTTCCTCTATTATTTCCTGGCCCATCCATATGCACTAAACGTTTTATGTCCTCCAAAAATGCACAGGTGGAAGGCCTAAATCCCAGTGTGATGAAATTTTGGAGGCGAGGCCTTTGGGAGGTGATTACCTGGGCCATGAGGGTAAAGCCCTCATGAATGGGATTAGTGCCCTGTGAGCAGACAAGAGAGATGATCTCTTTCTCCACCGTGTAAAGACAGCAAGAAGGCATCCCTCTGCCAGCCAGGAAGAAGCCCTCACCAGGAGCCCAATCTGCTGGCTCCTGAACCTAGGAGTCATACCTGCAAGGAATACACTTTCCTTGTTAGAGCCACCCAGTCTATGGTATTTCTGTTAAAGCAGCCCAAATTAATATACCCACACGGAGGACGTCTATTCACAGTGTGGTTATGGGTCTCATAATTTATTTATTTTTTGCATAATTTATTTATTTTTTGTCTCAATTCTCCACAATGACCAGCCACATGGGTTATTTCAAAAGAATAAAGGAAACAACTAGAATAGAACAGAGCTAAGTGTTCACACTTGAGAGGAAAGAGACATGTAAGTGTGAGTAAAACTTGTAAAGGAAAGGTGGACACTTAGGCGAGTGCCCACTTTCCTCTCTGCCAGTTCTGACCCAGGGCATGTGTGATTAGCCTTGCTGCTGCTCCTGACCAGCCCGTCCATCTTCACGCTGAAACAAAAGGTCATATGGCAGCAGAGAGAAGGGTTCCGGGTAGTGAGGACATTGGAGTTGAGTCCTGGGAACACCTGCTGAAGCTGCGCTTTAGGTATGATTCCTTCAAGAAACCAACACATACCAGGTAATAAGAGAAAAAAGAAGTAACTGTTTTTCACAAAGCAGTCGAGGATAACAGACATCCTTCATCCTTCACATATTCTAGTCAAAACAGTGAAAAGAAATTCTCTGTCAAACGTGGACAGTCTCCCTCAATTCTAAGGCTTCTCGGAAGTCTTATCCAAGACTAGGTTCTCTGCTGTGCCACCCTAGGAGAGGGTCAGGAAGCTGCTACCGTATCACCACCCCTCGTGTTCTGGAAGAAAAAAGAGAGGGCAGGGGAAGGGTCTCTTCAGAACCTGCTCTTCCAGATCAAATGGACCAGGGGGACGACATGAACAGAAGCACCTTCCACACGTGAACAACGCAAGCGCAAAGCACGAGTTGCTGACCTGAAATAAGAAATAAGACATGTGGGCTCTGAGTTGCCCTCCAGGTCTCCTTCTCTTTCTTTATCCGCTCCCCTTAAGCCTCGGGCTTTCTGGCTTCACTGGAATTCTAGGATCTTTAATTAAGGCAAAGAAGGAAACACTGGAACAAGACTGATACATTAAACAGACTAATGAAAGAGTAAGACTTGAGTTCAAAATCCTACTTCTTGACACAACTCTCCCTTGACCACAGCAAACTCACAAGCCCCTTCTCCCTCGTGCCTGCCTGATGCCGTTGGCCTCCTCTCTACCTCTGAAGCCGTAAGAGCACCAAGGGAGGCTCACCCATCACTGTGTTCAGCATAACAGCATTCTCAGGGGAGAATGCCTCTACCACAGAAACTGACTGCATGTCATAAACACCTGCTGAGACCTGCCCTTAAATTCCATTCCAGGAAAATGCTAGAATGCAGGATCAAACAGAGACCCTGTGGGTACTTCAACAAGAAATTACCTGCTTAGGACAGGCCTGTGCTCTGTCTCGAGTCCAAATGGCAGTGACTTAAAAGGCTCTCCCCCTACTCTTCTCCCAGTAGGTTGACGATCTATGAGTTCGAACCAGAGTCACCTTATCTGAGAAACCAGACACTGACTAGGCATCTAACAGAAGAAACCAGAAATGCATTTTGCAAGCAACTTTCTACCTGTTAGCAATCATCACCAATACAGCAAGCACATCATAGGTACGCAAACGACTACCGAACCAATGATTTAATGTCTCAACTATACTACTGGCTCTCCTATGGTTTGCCTACATTCGTTTTCCATTCTATATTTCACTTCAGATTCTTTCTACAATAATTAACTGGAGAAAGTACTAAGAAGCAGAACTGTCTCTTATTTTATTTCTTTTTTTAGTTAGAGCCCAGGCTGGAGTCCAGTGGCACACTCACCGCCACCCCAGCATCGACCTGCTAGGTGGCTTTGGCGATCCTTCCACCTCAGCCTGCAAAGCAGCGGGAATTACACGCGTGTGCTACCACACCCGGCTAATTTTTGATTTATGGTAGAGACGAGGTTGCCAGGCTGGTCTCGAACCCACAGGCTCAGGCAGTGCACTTGCCTTGGCCTTGTCTCTTATTTAATTGCAGTTTTCCCTCCTGCACCTTCCCCCACTCTAGGGAGCAAAAAAAAAGGTGGCCAGTTAAGAAAATCAAAGCCCTATACTCTTACAAATGAGGGTTCTTCAAGTTGATGAAAACAGGGAGATTATGATTGGTCTAGCAGGAAGAACAATTAAATTCCCAGTTTTTGTCTGAATTTTCACAAAATGGCTAATTTTATTTGATGTGTTCTATATTCTCTAAGTATACAAAAGTATATAAAAAGAGTAACTTGTGTCCCAAAATCCAAATATTTTACGTGTTTGTATCTAAACCACCTCCTTGGTTGATAATAAAAATTGACCGCAGGATGAAATTTTCAGTAATATTCATAATTACTAATATATAGTTAGCTAGCTGCCACATTCTGGATAATTTTCAGTCACTTGTTAGTGATTAATAAAAGCAATTAGTTCTCTAACCCACTCTATGTTAATTTTACAATAAAACCATTAACCTTTAGTATTAAATGAAAATTAGAAAGCTTTAGTAGGCGATTTTACTCCCTTGGCCTTCATGACAAGACTGTTTAAGAGTCTTTTCTCTAGGAAATAAGATAAAATTCTTCGCTTTTCTGTGCAAAAGTATGATTTTCTCTAAATGAAACATAAAAACAGAACAGCAACAAAACCAAAAACGCTCAGACATCATTTCTGATGAAACTTGATGGCAAGAAGCCTCATGGCGCCGAAGTGCACGCCGTCAGGGACAAGCCACCACCGGTCCTAGCCCCGTAGCTAGTGGCCGTGCAGAAGCAAGCAGAGACAGACACGGGCTGTCTGAAGGCCCGAGGATGGGAGAGTCCCCAACAGTGAAGGGCACCCACTCAGCCGAGAGTTGACAAAGATGCAAGGGCAACTCAGTAAAGAAAGAAAAACCTTTTCAACAAATGGTAACCAGAACTGGAAATTCGGTATTTCAGAGAACAAAGGAAAGCAAAACCAAATCAGACTTCTGATCCACACTCATGCTATCTACAAAAAGTAACATAAAATGGATCACGGAACTAGATCTAAAACCCAAAATCATAAAAGCTCTAGAAGTACACAAAGAAGGAGATCTTTGTGCTCTTGGATTTGGCGAAGATTTCTAAAACACCACACCAAAAGCATGACCTGTTTAAAAAACAAGTTAACAAAACTGACTTCATCAACATTAAAAACTTCCACTCCTAAGAAGATATTATTACAAGAACAAAAAGACAGGCCAGAGATAGGTAGAAAATGCTTTCAAAGTATAGCTCTCATTTAAAAACAAAAAAACTTGTGATCCATTATTCACAATAGCTAAAATATAGAAACAACCTCAATGCCCACTGTCAGATGAATGGACTTCCTGCCATTTGTGACAACACAAATGGACCTGGAGGACATTATGTTAAAGTGAAATATGCCAGACTCAAAAAGACAAATACCACAAATCTTTTTTATATGTGGAGTCTAAAACAGTCAAACTCATAGAATAGTAGTTGCCAGAAGCTGGAGAGAGGGGAAGTGGGAAGGTGACGGTTAAAGGGAACCAAGTTTCAATTCCTCAAGATAAACAAATTTTAGAGATCTACTGGATAGCCTGTTGTATTGTATACTTAAAACTTGCTAAGAAGGCAGAGTTCATTAACAGTAACAATAAATAATTAATAAAAAAAGTAGGTGGAAGGAAAGTTTGGGAGGTGATGGATATGTTATAACATATCCTTGATGATGTTGAGATGGTTTCAAGGGCATAAACTTATCCTAAAATTGTCAAGTTATATAAATTAAAAATGTACCATTTTTACATGTCAATCATAATAAAAGAACTCATACCTAGAAAAAAAAACTGCTCAAAAATCAGTAATAAAAGAAACCAAACAATCCAGTTAAAACATGGGCATGAAATCTCAACACACGTTGCCAAAGATACACACACAGCAAATAAATATTTGAATATAAAATATTCAAAATATAAAAACACATTCAATATCACAAGTTATTAGAGAAATACAAATTAAAAATGCAATGAGACACCATTACACATCTCACAGAAAGGAAAAATGACAATAATTGATCATACCAAGTCTTGACAAGTGTTATGAGCTGAATTATGTTCCCCTTCCCAAAATTCATATGTTGTTGAAGTTCTAACTCCCAGTACCTTGGAATGTGACTGTATTTGCAGAAAAGGTCTTTTAAAAGGTGATTAAGCTAAAATAGGGGTGGGGGGACCCTAATCCAATCTGACCAGTGTCCTTATGGTAAGAAGAAATCTGGACACAAAACTGACATCAGGGAAGTGTATGCAGAGAAAAGCCCATGTGAAGACACAGCTAGAGGGCGGGGCCATCTGCAAGCCAAAGAGAGAGGCCTCGGAGGGAACCAATCCCGCCAGCACCTTAATCTTGGACTTCCAGACCCCAGAACTGTGAGGAAATAACCTTCTGTGTTCAAGCCACCTAGTCTGTGGTATTTTGTCATGGCAGCACTAGCAAACTAATACAGCAAGGATAAGAAGTAACTGTAATGCTCATACCGCTGATGGAATGTAGAACTTTGGAAAACAGCTTGGCAGTTTTCTTAGAACTTTAAATATATACCTACCATATGACCTAACTATTCTACTCTTAAGTATCTACACAGGAGAAATAAAAAAACTATGACCACACAAAAACTTGTACACAAATATTCACAGTATATTTGTGTTTAATAGCCCTGAACTGCAAACCACCCAAGTAGCCATTAACAGACGAATGGACAAAACCCAGTGTTTCCATACAATGCAATACTTTGGTCAATGACAAAGAGTGAACCATTATTACCACACAACAACATAGATAAGTCTGACAACAAGTATACTGAGCAAAAGACACTGAGCAGGAAAGACGACAGTGCATACCTCCATTAACATAAGATTCTAGAAAGGGTAAACTCATCTATAGTGAAAGAAAGATCAGTGATGGCCTAGAAATGAGAAATGACAAAACAGGGAAGGAAACTGGGGGGGTCTTACGGGCTGCTTGTGTACCCTCCCAACTAGGAAGTGGGATTGAGACAGGGTAGTGGGGCCTTTGGGAGATACAATCATGCATCACTTGACGGGATACATTCTGAGAAATGCACTGTACAGTATCCTTGCACACACCTAGATGTACCGCCTACTACGCACCTAGACTATCAGTATAGCCTATTGCTCCTAGGCTACAAACCTGGAGGCAACTGGAGCATGATGGTAAATATTTGTTTATCTAAACAAAGAAAAAGGTACAGTAAGAATACAGTACTACCATCTTATAGGACCACTATAATATATGCAGTCTGTTGTTAACCAAAATATCATTATGTAACACGTGACTTTACTCAAAATATATAAAATCTTATACTTTACATGTTCTCTACACTTCATCTTCAGAATGTTTCCATATTTAAAATCATATTGGCATCACACTTTTGTAATGTGAAAAAATACATAAAAAATTAATGAGATAAAAATATTTCAAGAATGCCTATGCATCACAAGGTTTATTTAAAAAAAAAAAAACAACTGCTACTGTTGGTGGGAATGTAAATTAGCATTGCCACTATGGAAAACAGTACGGCAATTTCTCAAATAACTAAAAAAACTAAAACTATCATACAATACAGAAATCCCACTATTGAGTATTTATCCAAAGAAAAGAAAATCAGTATACAAAAGAGATACCTATACCCCCATGTTTACTGCAGCACTATTCACAACAGCCAAAATATGGAGTCAACATAAGTGCCCATGAAGGCACATATGGATTTTTAAAAATGCGGTATACATACACAATGAAGTACGATTTGGCCATAAGAATGAATAAAACCATGTCATTTGCAGCAACTTGGATGGAACTGAAAGTCATCATGTTAAGTAAAATAAGCCAGACACAGAAAGACAAATATTGCATTGTTCTCATTCCCATGTGGGAGATAAAAAAGTTGATCGTGTGGAGGTAGACAAAATGATAGACACCAGAGGCTGGGAAGTGGGTGTGGACAGGAGAGCAGTGTGATAAGAGAATGGTGAACGGCTACAAACATAGAGTTAGGAGTGGGGTGACTATAATAGTAACAGTGTATCGTCTATTTCAAAAGTAGCTAGAAGAGAGGACTTGAAATGTTTCCAATACATAGAAATAATAAATGCTAAAGGTAATGAACCCTAAATACCCTGACTTGATCATTCATTACACATTCTACCCATGTAACAAAATATCACGTGCCCCATAAATATGTAAAATCCTATGTACCACTAAAAAAAAAAAAAAAAAAAAACCAACTTATTTTATTCTTTATGCATAAACCATGTACAGAAAACAAGGTGAAAGTAAATTTAATTACATGAGTCCCTTCCCTGGGATTTTGGTTTTTTCTTCCTCACTCCACAGAGCTAAAAAGTGATCACCTTCTTTCTTAAACTGGAATATCTGAGGATCTGAGAAAAGGGATCTGGGCAGAATGATCTCTTAAGAATGAGCTCTTAAAATTCCTTCCAATCTTGAAATGTGTTATTTTCCTCCCTCCCCTTTTCATTTTTATACCTCCCTTCAACCATAATAAAGATGCATATTTTTCACTGTATTCACTGAGTTCTTCTGTAATCTTTCTGTAATTTAAAATTATGGTAGAATTCCTCTCAAGAAAGAGGAAACCCAAACTAACTTGCTTCATACACAACTCTTTTGTGAGCAGCCCTTAAGATGTGCTCCTATTACCACATTCCCTAACCACTTCAGGGGAGTCCTCTAAGTCCTCTTTTCCCCCAGTGACAAAAATACTCATTGGACATTTGAAAAACAATTCTTGTCACAACAGTCCTCAAAATCTGAGAAGTTCTACTCGTGAAAGTAAGTAATCTTAAAATTGTCTATTTCACTTTTCTTTCCCAATTTTAAATCATGTTTATTGAAATTCAATGCAAGTTGATTTACACTAATAAAATATATCACACATTGCCACACTTAGTGGGTATATGTTTATATAAAGAGTCATTACATTTCAAAATATTTACATTTACTTTGAAAAACTATTTTGTAGGACTGTAGATAAATATATAAGATAAGATAAATATATAAAATTATTACAAACCGGGCTCGGTGGCTCAGCCAGTAATCCCACGCCTTGGGAGGCTGAGGTGAGTGTATTGCCTGAGCCTGTGGGTTCGAGACCCGCCTGGGCAATTTGGTGAGACCTCATCTCTACAATAAATCAAAAAATCAGCCGGGCGTGGTAGCACACGCCTGTAGTTCCAGCTACTCGGAAGGCTGAGGCGGAAGGATCGCCAGAGCCCAGCAGGTCGAGGCTGCGGTGGCCGGGAGCGGCCACTGCACTCCAGTCTGGGCAACTGAGTGAGACTCCGACTCAAAAAAAAAAATTATTATAATGTTCTATTACTCACTCTGTTGAGAATGGCAAGATTTTAATCTTGATTCAATATCGATAAGGGGAGAATCTAAGATAATTCCACTCATGCAAACACGATGTGACGTTTCCCTAAAAGCTCACGCTAAACCACGCAGCAGTGACAGCAGAAGCAATAGAGCAGTCTGAAGGCACTGTGAATTCAGATCAGACAAACCTTAGTTCTCGTTTCAGAAAATCTGAACCCAAGATTCACTGGATAATCTTTCAACAAAAATATTTTTCTCAAGCTTTTTCAATACATCCATTCACATTCCCTTTTTCCTCACATTTTCCCCACTTTAAAAATACCATTAAAAATCAGCTTTTAAAGTTCCTGATAGCTTTCATCAGCAAGGAAAACAATAATTAATAAACCTAGCATAAATATACAATTTTGGCAAGCAAATGGGATCATACTTAGTACATGTAGGGAGAAAAAGAATAGGTCCTGTTCAAAAGGATATGAAACTGAAAGTAAAACACAATTTAAAATCAAGACCATAGGAAAAAGGAAAACAATAGATGATCAAACTTATTAACAAATTACTATAAAAACAAAGAAGTCACTTTTTTCCCTCAAATTATATTGAAGGAATACATAGAATATATAGACTCTTGCTGAAGAATACAGAATACAAGTAAGATCTTAAGAAAAACTTCCCAACAGTAAAGACAGTTAAAATATAGGAATAAATAAGTGGTATCAATTGTGTGTAGGGTAGGGAGAACTTCTCTGAAGAATTCTTTTTTTTTTGAGTTGGAGTCTCACTCTGTCATCCAGGCTGGAGTGCTGTGGCACACTCACAGCCACCCCACCATCAGACTGCTGAGCTCCAGCGATCCTTCCACCTCAGCCTTCCAGGTAGCTGGCACTACAGGTGTGCGCTACCACATCTGGCTAATTTTTGATTTATTGTAAAGACAAAGTCTCGCCAAGTTCCCCGGACTGGTCTCGAACTCATGGACTCAGGCAATTCCCTCGCGTCGGTCTCCCAAAGTGCTGGGATTACAGGCTGAGCCACCACCGAGCTCGGTCCCCTGAAGAATACTTAAGGGCTCTTTGTTTGCCTACAGTGATCCTCTCCTCCCTGAAACATTATGGATAAAGCTCTTAAGCCTCTGATTCCAGAAAATATTTGGGTATGTCGCTCATCTTACCTACATCATTCAAGGTTGAGTACATTTTTAAAGCTAAATTGACACTACATTTACTGGGATTTTTAAAAATCTGGATATATAATTGACCATGGGAAGGACCGAGGAAAGAAGAGTGAGAAGGGAGGAAGAAGGGAGGGAGAAAGTAAAGTAAACCCATCCCATCCACCACTGAAAAATAACTGCTCTTGCCAGGATTAGATGTCTTGCACCTGGAGATCTTTCACTGAACTTTTTTCCTAATAACTGTATGTTCCGAATAAAGATTCTCACACTCTTTTTATTTTAACTTCAATAAACACCTAAGTGTTTTATTTCACTAATCTCTTTACTTTCATATAACCAAGTGGACAGAATAACGTTAGTACAAGAGAACTAAATCACAAAGCCAAAAAATGACAATCTGATTCTCAACTAGCTTTTAAGCAGAATATTCCTTTCCTGGTTTTTTCTTTCAACCACCAACATCAACAAATAACCATCAAGTAACAATTCCCAATTAGTATGCAGTCCTAAACACTGTTTTCACTTCCCCCCCAAAAAAATCACTGGGTCACTGGGCTTCAAACCAGCCCAAACTCTAACTGACAGATTTGCCAGTGATGACAAGCTACGTCCTGATATAGATGGATACCCAAAAGGTTTGGTATTCTTCTGAAGATGATCACAGATTAACACTAACAAAATCCAGCTATTTGGAAGAATTTCATTACTAACTTTCGAATTACAATTAGATGATTCCAAATTATCCAGTGCATTATAACTGCCAACACTCACAGTTTAAGTCAATAAAGACACTGAGCTATGCAAAAAAACCACCATCAAAATAAAAGGAAAGCTCCATGAACAACTGGGCTTCATCTTAACACTGCCTTTAGATAACTACTCTCAACTGACCCAAATAAACCAATTTACTGGGTTAATAGAGAGCATGAAGAAACTAAGGCCTCTGTGAGAAATGAAGAAATATGAAATCACTCATGCAAGGAACATGCATAACATACAGAACAATAATTTCTGAAAATGTGACCAGTTTCAATCGGTTGAATAACTTTGGGTTCAGAAACTCTACTGCTCTTGCTTCTTGAAAATAATTTAAAATCTAAATACAGTTTAGAAGCTTTGATGGTGTTAGAGAGGAACTCATATAAGAATAATAAATTCATTTAAGTTGGTCTTTTGCTCATTCAGAGCCCTCATGGGGGGTTATAAAGCACAACAGATGGTTTCCAGATATCTGAAACTCAAGGAATGCATTTCTTTTAGTTAGCTGCAACACATCACCAGTATAGGCCTGGCTTTTCTGGTCTCCTCTTAACTGGTGGTAGTGGTAGGCAGCCACCTACTTATGATACCCAATGAACTTTCCAGTATCTCAGTAATGACATCTCTGTCCTTCCAGATGCTCAAGCCAAAAGCCTCAAGAGGCTCCTTCTCTTTCTCACATACTTACATTCAATCCATCAACAAATCCTGCTGCCCCTCTCTTCAAAACATTTCCAGACCCAACTACTTATTACCCCTACCTTATCACCAGGGGTCAAGCCAACATTCTGTACGGACTGCAGAAAGAGTCTTCCTAATTGGTCTCTCTGCTTCCACCCTTGTCCTTCAAGACCAGCCCCAACACAAAACTCAAGGCAATCCTTTTTAAAATCCTAATGTGTGTAATACAGAAGTTGACTTTGCCTACACAGAGATCTGGCCTTTGTTCTCAGTTTCTGGGAGGTAATCTGTGTTGCATCTAAGAGAAGTGTCCTCCTTTAGTGTGGAGGCTGGCCATGCCAGAAAGATCAGTCATGAGATTTAGGGTGACAGCTTTGGACCACTCCGTATCAGCAGACATGGAGACTGAGTTCCACTCCATGGGCAGTCAATCAATAAAGTCTATGCCATGAGGCGCTAATAAAAACTCTGGACACCAAAGTTCAAGAAAGTTTCCTTGATTGGCAACACTCCGTGTGTAGTGTCACATATCAATACTAGCACAGGTAACACTGCCCAGACTCACACTGGAACCTTCCCAGGCTCTGCCCTATGCATCTCTTTCTTTGGCTGATTTTGATCTATATCTTTTCCCTTCAATAAGTCAGAACCATGAATATCATAGCTTTCAGGGAATTCTGTGAGCTCTTCTATGATCCAACCTGAAGGTGGTTTGGAAACACCTTGAACTTGGAGTTGGTATCAGAAGTGAGGCAGTCTTGGAGATTACACCGTCAAAACTCAAAAGTTTAGCTAACTCTGGGAAGGTATCAATCTGTGTTTTTGTAGTTTTCTTTTAAAATAAGTAATAGAGTTTCCAGAGTATATGTAATCTCTCTTTTCTATTGGGTCCTTCTTTGCCTATAAGAGTTATCCATGTTCCCATTCTTTAAAACAGACAAAAATAATCCTCTCCTCTGTTCTCTTTTCTTGCCATTAACTGCCTTGTATCCTTTCTTCAAGTCATCTCAGTAAGGTAAGACCATGCTCCTTTAAGGACTAAAATTAAATCCTAAAATTCTATCATACTCCCAGAAATCTGCTATGTAAAAGTTTCTACATCTCCTGGAAGGGAAAGAAAATCAAGGAATACAAAAGGTTTCCGAGCAGCACAGTTTCACATAATGTGAGCTGCACTCGAGATGGAAAAAACAAAGAATCTTCTGGCAGGATCACGGTTTCATCCTGAGGCCCTCAACCACTGGCACCTGCTTCTCCAGTCTTGATACTCCATACTCCCCAGAACTGTGCTCATTTTCCAGGCTTAATTACCCAGAAAGATTCCGTGTGGCTTGGCTAAGGTCACCACAGCCTCCCTGTCTTGCTCCAGGCTTCCAATTTTTAAATAGCACCATTTAACATTTGGGCCTTACCAGTTAATTAAGAGCCAAGTATATTCCAGAGTGGTAGTTTGATATGTTTACAACTGAAAGGGAAAATATGTTTTTAAATCAATATGACCAAAGATTTTATAATCTGAATATATTAAAAATTCATTTTATAAAATAAACAAGGGAGCTCCCACCAAGGAAATAATAAAGATTTCACAAGAGCTGTGCATTATCTTCAGGGTACGGATCCTTACTGGAATTCAGGATCTTCAAACGGGATTCAAGAACTAAATACACATAAATAAAGCTGTACACTTCCTAAAGAGGGCAACAGCTGTTTGTTTTACACACGGACATGGTTTTCAGCGGACTTTTGCAGTCTGTCAGAACACAGAGTTGGGCACAGAGTTCTCACGAAGCACCATTCCCAGCCCTTGCAGAGACATCTGCACTACAGAAGCCTAACGGAGCTCCCCGCCTTTGCTCCAACTTCGTGCAAGCCTGTTTTCCACTCTGCCCCACTCAACTCCACTGCAGTCAGAGTGATCTTACCAAGTGCAAATCCCATCACCTCCGGGCAGTGGCTTCGCTGCCCCAAACAAGACCTTCCGCCAGAGGCCCTCGTCGCCAGGCCCCACTCTCCCCGCCCTGGCACACTCTCTCCGTGTCCCTCGGCCGGGAACATCCTTTCTCACTCTTCCCCGGCTTCTCCCCATCCCTCGGGTGCAGCTCTCACCATCTTCAAGAGGCAGGCGGCTTCCCACAAAGCAGGCCTCTCACTTCCACTCCCTTCTCCACCCTCCCTATCTCGTGTCTGTGTGTCTCCTCACTAGATGGAAGCTTAGAGCAGAAGCCATATCCACAGTCCTTCACAAAGATCTGTTGAATGAAAGCCCAGAGACACAAAATGTACTAAAGGTTTCCGAGTCTATTATTGGTACAAATCATGTAACTTGTTAACAGTTCTTTGCAAAAATCCATTGCCAAAAAAAAGTTTCTTTATAGTGAGCTATTTACAATTACAATAGTAGACAGTTTTTATTGTATACAATAAAACTTCAGTATACAATCTATGAGTATTTTGAGTAAGAGCATATGTTTTCACCTAAAAATTTAGAGCAGAAAGAATATAAATGCAAAGTAATGGCTGACTAATGAATTTTCATTTTAAATTAATTTCCAAAGTCAATTCCAATATCATGCCCAAAGGGTTTCACAACAATGACCAAAACCCTCCTTTTTTTAAGCATAGGGTCAAACTTATGTACACACACATATGCCAAGTGTTAATGCCTAAATTAGGGACAATTTCTCTCATAAAAGACTCAATTTTTTAATAAATAATATCTAACAAATTAGAAATTAACGACTTACACTGTGATCTACGCTAAAAGAGAAGAAAAGAATATTAGTCCTTTTCATAGCTATAGTTAAAGTGATTAAGATAAAAGGAAAAACATCAAGTGTGAATTCACTGAATAGAGAACCAACTGAATGCACTTCTAAGTAAAAACTATTTATAACAAGATAGACTGCTACGGACCATAACTTCATGTCCCAGCACCCCAAGGCATGAAGACAGAATAAACTGCTCTGGCCAAAGCCTGTAGCCCAAAGCACAACAAAGAGCTGCAGAACTTCCCATATTACATCTATCTTTGATCCTTTGTATATTCTTATTCTATATCTTTAATGACCTCAACCAGGCTCATCAAGGGCATGGATGCTCTGATACTTCTACCACCAGAATCTATCAAAGATCTTGAACACACTAAAGGTAGGAATCAAATAAGCACAATGAGTACAGTAACTGCAAGACTCTCTGAGAGTCCAGGCCACAGGTGAACTCACCTGGAAGCCAACGGTAGGTTTTATGTGAGTCTGATGGTTTCAAATAACCGACAGACACTACAGTTCGGCACAAATGAGACCATGTCCTCATCACTCCTGTGAAGGAAGCCCCTGCTCTGCATATGCGCCGCCCTTTCCATATGAAGGAGCCTTATTTCAGCTACCTGTTTTCCTCCTCTCCTGAGGCCTTCCTTTCAGTAAACAAACTCAAGTCTCTCCCAACTTGCAACACAATAAACGTCTCCAGCCCCCAGTGCCTTCTAGTTCACTAACTTGCCAACCCCTTCATATACAGACCTCAGAAAGCAGCCCACATCTCCCCACCCCACACCTCCCCACACACGCCTGCAAGAGGAAATCACCAGCTGCAGGACTGCAGATGAAAACAGTGTGTACAAATTACAAGCAGTTATGGAGACATTATAAAATGCAGACACTGAGAAGCCATCCACTTCCCGTCCACTCTCGGCTTCCTCCTACCTTACGCGTGTGTCCTGGCCTCTTCCGACGTCCGCTGGTGTGTCCTGGCTTCCTCCAGCCTCCATCCGTACGTCCTGGCCTTCTGCTACCTCCACCTGTGTGTCCAGCCCATCTCTCACGCCCTTTTTCACTGCGGCAAGATCAGAATCCTCGCCAATTCCTGAGGAACAAGATGTTCCTCAGTTTGTGTTGGCCTGATGTTTTCCCCCTGATTAGACTGGGGTCGTGGAATTTTGGAGACAGTACCCTAGAGGTGAAGTGCCCTTTTCATGACTTCATTTCAGGGAGTGCGTGGCAGTTCCATGGCACTCCAGATGAGCTTACTCCGTCCCTTCACTTGCTCCCTGGAAAGGGCAGCGATGGTTCTGCTTCCTCTGCTTAGAATGTTTATCTACCCTTTTGTTGGTTTAACGCTTTCTCATTCTTCAAGGTCAAATTCAAATGACACCTCCTCTCTGTAGCTTTCCCTATCCCCTCATTCAAAGCAAAACTACTCCCTGAGAGCATGCAACATCCTATTCTATTTCTCTGACTGGCCTGTCTTTTCAGCTGGGTTGAATTACTGGAGGACAGACGCTGTCTTAACTAAAGTCTAATAGTTTCCAAGGTCTGTGAACTCCCTAAAATTGTATGTAGAATTCCGTATATATTACTGTCTTTGGAGAAAAAAACCTGTATCAGTTGTTCAAGGAGGCATATGACCTTAAAAAGTTAAAGATCATCGTCCCTAAAATCAGCACAGTATCTGGCACACGGTATGTACCCATTAAGTGTCTAGGAAATTGTCATCACTATACTATGAAGTGACTGCACAATGGTAAGTTAAAATATCTATTTTGGGGTGGAAAAAGATAAATCTTACTTAGAAAAGAATTCCAAACTACGTCTGTGAATACTCCCCAACCCAGGAGGTAGAGCTTAATCCCCAGCCACCACAAACACAGAAGCACGTGCACACACAGGCACGCATCCACGCACGCACACAGAGTCCTTGAGAGTAGGGCAGACTCAGCGACTTCCTTCCAAAGAAGAGAACGAGTGAAGGAACAGAGTAACCCCGACAGTGGGAAACCTGGCAAACGAGGCCACCGCCAAGCGATGGAGACTCACCTCATCTGAGGTGCCCTGGAACTACCACACACTCCCTGAAATGATGTCACGAAAAGGGCACTTCACCTCTCAGGTACTGTCTCCAAACATCCACGACCCCAGTCTAATCAAAGGGGAAAACATCAGGCCGACACAAACTGAGGAACATCCTACAAAATTTCAGGCCAGTACTCCTCAAACCTGTCAGTGTGGATGAAAAGCAAGGACCGAGAAGCTGTCCCTACCCAAAGGAGACTTGACAACAAAATGCAAGACTGGACTGAACCGTGGAACAGAAAGAAGAAACAGACAGAAAAACAAAAACTGTCGAAATCCAAATAAAGTCTGGAGTTTAACAGCAGCATACCAATGTTGGTTTCTCAGTTTGAACATGTACCATGATCTAATAAGATGTTAACAGCAGGGGAAACTGGGTAAGAGGTCTATGGACATTCTCTGTGCTATCTTTACAACTTTTCTGTGAACCTAAAAATATTCAAAAATAAAAGGTGGTTTTTTTTTTTAAGGAGTCTCTTTATCTAGTTACAAGCCTCTCAGATTCTGTTTCTAAACTTCAAAGAATTATTAGCAAGGAGACCAGTTATGCAACCCCCATTAAATTACATTAGATATGTTGCAAAGGGTGTTATGCTCAAAGCAGAGCAAAAATCTGTTGAGTCCATTACAACTCCGAAAATTATAAATTACAACTTAAAAGTCAGTGACTGGCATCGATTTCTTGATAATGAAGCTTTAAATGTGTGATTAGTGACTTTTCAAATCTGAACCACCCAACTTGCTATACTCAAGCATCACACTGGGACAATGACAGGCAATACGGGGTGCCACGAATGCAGGGAGGAGCACCTAAACCATCTGAGGGAGATTACAATAGAAGAATCAGTCAACAAATTTTTTAATTTTTAATTTTTTTTTTTGAGTTGGAGTCTCACTCCGTCGCCCAGGCTAGAGTAGTGGCACCCTCACGGCCACCCCAGTGTCAACCCACTAGGCTCTGGCAAACCTTCCGCTCAGCCTTTCAAATAGCAGGAAATACAGGCACGCGCTACCACTCCCGGCTAATTTTTGATTTATTGTAGAGATGAGGTCCTGTCATGTTGCTCAGGCTGGTCTTGAACCTGCAGGCTCAGGCAATCCTCTTGCCTCGGCCTCCCAAAGAGCGGGGATGACAGGCTTGAGCCACCATGCCCAGTCCAATTTTTCATTACTTTTAGAGACATGGTCTCACTCTGTTGCTCAGGCTGAGTGCAGTGGCATCATCATAGCTCACTGCAGCCTCAAACTCCTAGGCTCAAGCAATCCTCCCTCCTCAGCCTCCCAAGTGGCTGAGACTACGGGTCTGCACCACCACACCCTAGTTTGTTGCTGTTGTAAAAGAGACAGGGTCTCACTATGTTGCCCAGGCTAGTCTTGAACTCCTGGTCTCAAGCGATCTTCCTGGCTCAGTCTCCCAAAGTCCTGGGATTACAAGCAAGAGACACCATGCCTGGCCTGGACCAGTAAAAACCTAAAAGTAAAATTTAGAATAAGGCCTGAAGGCTGAGAAGCATCAGCCAAGGGAGAGGAAGACTGAGTGCACCAGGCAAAGAAAACAGCATCCACAAAGAATCCAAGGGAGAGAACAGGGCAAGTTCTTCAGGATGCGATAGGTGAAAGTGCTCCACAGAGCTGGCAAGAAGAGAGACAGCCCAGGATTTCCAGTTTGCCTTGGGAGCTGTGCCTGGAAGTTTGGCCTCAAGTTTCTTTTGCTTCCCCAACAATTGCAAAACAACTAAAATCCTTTGTGTTTAATCCATCCCTTGCCATTAAGACCCTGACCTCACAATCCCCATTATAAAGAGAATGCACCTCCACATCAAACCATTCAACAACAAAAACTGAGGTGTCTGACCATAAGTCTCTTTGCTTGAATCCATTTCCTTTGCTTGGACCTATTTCCCACCAGTATATGCATACACAGGGAAGGAAGGCTTATAAAATGCAGAGATGACAAAAAGCTCACTGACATAACTAACACAATGTTTTAAGTTGTACACTGGGCTTCAACTATACCAAGGGCACAAATATTGGTCGAGATGAGCCAGGGAAATAGAGAACACTCGTCAGGAGGAAGAAATAATTACTAGAACACTAATCCCACCATACTACACTCAACCAAAAATATCAAATGGGTCTCTCAGTCTTACCCTTCCTGCAAGAGGTCTCACCCGCCAGCATACATGGTTAAAAACAAGGCTTGTGAGGCCAAACTGCAAGGTTCTGAAAACCAGCTCGACCACCTACTAGCTGTATGATGCTGGGCAAACTACTTAACCTCTTTGGGTCAACCTAACTGACACACCGTTCATTGAAATGCAGCACATGTCTCCATTTCAGGAATAGTCACACATAAAAAGAACTGATGTCTCAGAATCAAAAACAATAAATTCCTTATTGTTTAAGTCAGATAAGTAGGAATTTCCTGTTGTTTGCTACTAAAAATATAACTGATTTTAAAAAAGATATCATGTTCCATCCTGGGTATTCATTAAGACACAGACTTTGCAAATGATGGGCAAGAATAATGGTGGATGTGAGGCCGAGATGGATTTTTTGGGGGGGGGGGATAATGTGGGGAATCTTGAAATATAAAGTAAGAGCAAGTGAAATATTTTGACTGAGAAAATAAAATTTAAGAGACATCATAACTGTCATTAAATGTTTGAAGGCTGGAATACTGGAAAAGGATTTGACTTTGTATAGCTCCAGATAAAGCTAGGAAAGGCAGATTTTAACCTAGGAATGAAATTTACTAATATAAAGAGTTGCTTTAAAAAATAAACTATCCATTCAAGCAGAAACAGAACAACCACTTCAAAACTAAGGGTATGACTCCTGTACTGGTTGGGAAGATGGATCAGATTCCCTCCAATGACCTTCCGTCTTTAAGATTCTAAAAGATGATGACCAGATCAGTGTACAGTAAAGTTAGGAAGACTCACTAAAACAGTCCATCAAATCCAAACTGCCACAGGACCTGGTCTAGGCAGAGTACCTAGCAGAAATTAAATTCAAAATATCAAAGATATGGGATGGAATTCAGGGAACAGTCATGAAGACTTCAGAGGGCCCACCTTCCTCTAATCTAAATTCCTATGACTGGGATCTACAGTTATCTTTCCACCACTAATACCCACCTTGATATATCTTCCATTCCTTAAGAGCCTACTCAGTGTCCTTACCACAAAGCTACCCATGCCCCCTTTATCCTCTCTTCTCCTACCCCACCAGCCTAATTCCTGTCCAGTGCCTTTGCTCATTGATGTCCCTACAAACCTAAAAGGTCACTAACCCTTTTACTCACTCATAATCTGCGTATCTCACAAACTACAACCAAAATACTCTCTTCCCAGAGTCTACTAACAACTACCACAATGCACATATCATCCCCTAAACTGGAATTGTACTTACTCAGCAGAGCAAGATTTTGCATCTAATTGTTCTTCCTTTTTTTTTTTAACTTTATTTTTGTAGAGTCGGGGTCTCACTATGTTGTCCAGGCTGGCCTTGAACTCCTGGGCTCAAGCAACCCTCCCACCTCTACTTCCTCGAGTGCTGGGATTATAGGCATGAGCCACCAAGTGACTGCAGAGCCCTGATTCTCCTTTCTTTCAGATGCTTTCATCTTTCCAATTATACTGAAAACATTTTCAGTGACCCAGTTATTTACAAGGTTGGAAACATTTAAGACCTTGATAAATCCTATTGATTAGTCAGCCAATCACTTTAGAAGCAATCACAGAATACCTCTCATTGTTGGTTCTTCAATATTTAACATTTATATAATTGTAGCATATTCACTAAACTATAACATCAAGTACCCGCAATTCAAAATTGTGGTTGGCTTCACTAACAAAGAAGGAAACTAAGAATAAAGGGTTAAGCTGCCTTTGTAAAGAGAGATTTCACCAAGTCATCCGGGTCATAGCAAACACATGAAACTGAGTAAAAAATGAGGAAGACAACGAAAACTAGGGGAAGGTTCACTGAAGGACCTGGCTCGCCTTACCCTCCGTCACAGATTTCCACATCTGGCAAGTAATCTGACTTCATTATATTTTGTGTAAAAACAGTGGCCCAAAGAAATAAAGTGATTCGCCCAAGACAGAAAAGGCATCTTCTTATCTGCTGAGACGGGGATCCACCTGATTGTAAAAAAGAAGCCCATGAAGAAAACCTCCAGAAAGTTTTTAAAAATTTGAGCAGGGAACAGTAACTCAAGACTCAAGGACATGGAGAATGGGGGGGGGGGGGGGCCAAGGGACACTGCAAGCGGGCCACCGTAGACGGAGTACGAGTGGGACCCGCCTCCCGCAGAGGAACCAGGGAAAAGCCACCTTCTCCTGCCCACTCCAAGAGCCATCCTCAGGTACCCAAACTCCCTCAAGTTTTAGGGTCTCCATTTTCCACATGGTGACAGAAGATTCACCAAGGTCACAACCTAAGAAGAATGATCCTGATCAATTGTGGAAGGGGAAAAAAAAATCCTAATTTTTAAAATTATGATTAGTACACTAGGGTGGTTTTACTTCAAATTTCATTTAAGGGCATCTATTTTGGGAGGTAAAAATCCCAATAATTTGACAGTGAAAAACTGCAGAACACATTTCTTCTCCATAAATTATCAAAGAGAAACTTCAGCCTTTCTGTTTTGGCTATTTAAAACAATCTGACTTCTTGACAGACAAAAGGCCTGTGGGTAAACCCATGGAGGCACTGAACCTCCAAATTTTCAGGTCTGTCTGGCTGACACTTGGGAGGCAGAAAAAGAACTCTGCAAGGAGCCAGAGTTTGAGTAACTTTTTAAGCCATTACTGCTAAACACGACATTGTCTTTAATGGACACGCCCCCACAGAACAACACGCTATGAGCAGTTTAAGACCTCACAGACATTTCTGCACATTCACCACTTACGTCATTCTCAGTCTAATCTTTATGGACCATGGGCTCCCAAAAACATCACTTAAGAAAAAAGAAACAGCCCTTCTTTAAAGACAAACAAGTTATTTTATGCAATTTGTTCCTCCGTACATGAAAACAAGGAAACTAGAACCCTTGACTAAATAATACCACACCAAAAACAAGTGATCATAACCTACAATTATTTCCTAATAAAATCAGTGCCACTTTAAATGATCACACAATCAGCAAATTTAATGATACATACCGTTAGAAAATATTAAACCATACTCGGTAAGGTTCAGAGTATAATCATAATCACCACTCTTTCAAACACATGGATTTTATTTTTAAAATGTGGAATACAATTCAGGATTAGGTATACAAGTGGACAACATATAGGTAAAGTTTGGGCCTCCCTTTGGTCCCCACTTTGCCTGGTTTGAGATCAGGTACCCTTATTGATGTTGTAGACCCCACCCCATCCTGGCAGTATTCTGCTACTGCCAATCCCTTTCTTATAGTATTATAGTAAATGTTCAGGGTCCACTTATGAGTGGGAACACGTGGCACTCTGTTCTTTGTTTCTGTGACAGATCATTGAGTATTATAGACTCTAAATCCATTTTTATAGCACCTACTTTGTGCTAGGCACTGTCTAGCACATCAACTCATTTATTCTCCCTACGAGGTGGATGTATTCTTGTTATCTCATTTGACAGCTGAGAAACGAAAGCAAAGAGAGTTCAGTAGCTCATCCAAAGCCACAGAACTAAATGAAGGGTTGACATTTCACTTTGTTCTCAAGCTTCTCTGTGGTCCCTGCCCCGGCCCTCATCAGAAAATGCACTCGGGCCGAAACTAGAAGGGACGTCAAAAGGACAACGACGGCTCAACCCAGCGATCTTGCTCAGTCCTGGACACGTGCTTCCGAATGGTGACGTGGAGGTAAGTCCTGGGGAGGCACTCTCATGTCGGCTCTGCATGCACAACCCCGACCACAATGGCCCACCTGCTTCCCTCCGAGGCGGCCCACGGAGCATCAGAAAGTCAGAAGTCAATCATCCCACCGCTTCAGCCGCAGTTCAGGCAGAGCAGTGAGGTTTGAAAGTGCCTCAAGCAGAGCCCACAGCTCTCTGATCCTTTGCAGCACCAGACTCTGCAACTGTGCGCTGCAGCAGCCATGCGCGGAATGAGGCCAGTCAGTCAGGCGCTCGCTAGACTCTTCCTTGCTGCAGCCCCGGGGCTCAGGCTCTTTGCCCCGCACTCACTCAGTGCTGCCGCCAGCCCCTTCCCCTCCATTTCACTGCCCCTACGCTGATGTCATTCTCAGCCTTCTCCCTTTCAGACTCCTGTGGGGAAAATAAAAGCTCTAAAGGGAAAAAAGGGAAAAACGAAATGAAGTGCAAACTCAACCGGTTCTGGTTTTAAGTCACTATTTTAAAGCCACGTGGCTTTGCTACTTTCAAAAGAACCAAGCATTAAATGACAAAGGAAATGGCCATATAATCAGCACACACAGACAGAGGTACCCACACAAAAATACACACACAAACATCTATGCTGTGACAGGGAGGGTCTTTGCCTCTTAGGCTCCCCATTTTCTTTTCTACCCACTAATTTCTAACTACACTGCTCTCTAACTACATAATCATTTCTTAGTATCAATCTGTCATATGCAAAATATTAGAAAGAACATTAACACCTGAGACCGTCTGCTACCCCACCACTTACCTAGGAAAATATGGCACCGAAGCTTTGTTTACACATCTGTAAAACAAACGCAACCCACCTACCTACCTTCCTCCTCACCTCACTAGCATGAAGATCAACCGGAGATAGGTACTCTAAAGAACTAGAGGTACCATGAAAATTAAGATGTGCCTTGAATCCAAGAAAATCTCTTGAAGCAACATGTCAATACTAAGTAATCCAACCTTTCCCTCGGCCATAACTATTTTAAGCAAGGAAGTGCCGGTCCACTAGCCTCTATGGTTTTAGGAAAAATTTTAACCAAATTATGTTTCTACTTTAAACCTGAACACACAAGGTGAGAGCGATAAAGGATGGTGGTGAAGATGACGTGCACTCATGGGTAACAGCACCCTTAGGTTCAATTAGTAGAAACTACGCCTATAATGTATTAGCAACTGTTTTTCCATTTGTTTCCCCAACTCAGTCTTCAGAACAAATGCAATGTGTTAACGCTTAGACAGTACTCCTGAAACACTTGATCCCAAGCCAGCCTCAAAATAATTCATCAAATACAAAAGTAACCAAGACATACCAGAAAGACACTATACATCCTTGTACCTAAGAGCCTCAAACTCTTGAGATGGTCACTTCTAGCTCATGTATAATGCTAGAACTTGCCTTCTCCTGAATATACTGTCTATACTAGCTCATGTTACGTGAAGGGACAGTAAGTTCTTAAAAAGCCACATGCTGTGGTCACTGTTTAATGTTCTGTCAAATGACTCCAACTTTCCATATTTGTGAATTGGTTATAAATGTATACTATTCATCAGATAGACAAAAGACCATTTTAGCTGAACTTCAGTTCTGTCAGGAAATGTATAGCTACCACGTTGTATACAAGCCAGATCGCATTTTTTACTGCCTTGGGTCATTTCAAAAGTGCATGTTCACAGGAGGAAACCAATCGAAAAGTGTGGCCCCAGGTATCATAAAGATCACAAGGCATCTGATGTGGTTTGCTTAGATGGAATATTTGCGATCCCCCAAATTCGTACATTGAAACCTAACCCCCAAGAACTGTGAGAGATAAATATCCGTTGCTTATAAATAGCCCAGTCTACGGTAGTATTTTGTTACGCCTGAATGGACCAAGATAGCACCAAAGCATTTTTTAATCTAATATTTAGTATATTTAACCTAATGTTTAAAAGAGAAAATACCAGCACTAATATTTAGCTAGCAAATATACCGAAAACAGAGTAACAGAAACTCAGGTGATTGCCAGGCTGACAGAGGAAGAGGGTCTGACAGACGACATGGCATCTCTTCTCTGCAGAGTGTGTAGAGGTGGCAGGAGGAATTGCTTTTCTGTGGGTTTTGACAATCGACTACAGCAAGAAAACCAAGGCTGACAGGGTGATGTCAGAAAAACGGTCAAGTAGGCAGTTCCAAGGGCCCATCTGCCCCCCTTGCACCTGACACATCGAAAAACACGCACCAACTGTCAGAATTAACTTTGTCAGAACTCTGGAAAATAGTCAAAGGCTTACAGCAACCAACTGCACACTGAATCGACAAAAAGACAACTTAAAATGATAGGAAAGCTTTGTAGCATTTCTATATGCCCTTGTTCTCCCCACTCCTGGAGCAGCCTGTGTTTCCAGAAAGGGACACCCTGGCCCTGGTTCCAAAGCAGAAAAGAACTTACTTGCAAAATTATTGGATAACTCCATTCTAACCTGACTGGGATATCTGAAGAATTGACATAAGGTGCACGCCTAACTCGAAACTCACCCAGGCTGGAAAAATGCTCAGCACTGCTCAAAAACACTGTAAAACTGGTGAACACTCCACAGACACCTGAGGTCAAAGATTACGATCGAGACATACAATAGACTATGTGGGCCTAGAAGAAAAAGACAAGAGAGAGTCCTTGGGAAATAAGGGCAATCTAAAGCAACTATATATATGAGGGCATTTAGAAAGCCACACACATGCCCAGGGCAATACACGTGCACAGAAGAAAACCTGGGATGACCTAAGGCTTTTTAATCTTAGGCTAAACACCAGGATAGGCGCAAGCCTGGCTAACTGCTGAAGGAGGGCCAGCTAAAAGCCGATATGCAAAGACTAGAAGTAGTATTTTTGTTTCTTTAGCTCCCAGCATTCAAGGAAATCTCTGTCAAAACACCACCAGAACACAAGTTAAGAAACAGAGGCAGCCGGGTTCGGTGGCTCAGTCTGTAATCCCAGCACTTTGGGAGGCCGAGGTGAGTGGATTGCCTGAGCCCACAGGTTCAAGACCCGCCTGGGCAACTTGGCAAGACCTCATCTCTACAATAAATCAAAATGAGCAGGGCGTGGTAGCACGCACCTGTAGTTCCAGCTACTTGGAAGGCTGAGGCGGAAGGATCTCCGGAGCCCAGCAGATCGAGGCTGCGGTGGCCGGGAGCATGTCAGTGCACTCCAGTCTGGGCGACTGAGTGAGACTCCAACTCAAAAAAAAAGGTTAAATCATTTCTCAGACTTTTGGCTAAGATCAAGTGCAAAAATGGTTAAAATGGTAATTTTATGCTATATATAATTTACCACAATAAAAATGTAAATGATTAAAATAGTATATTTTATGTTAATATGCTTTACAATAAATTTGTTTTATAATACATATATTAGAGAGAGAGAGAGAGAGAGACAGAACAAAGTCTTTGTGATCTCACAGATACATGTAACAAAATTTCTCTTACAGAGGCTTGAAGATGGAAGTCTGCAACTTCTAGCTGGATCTGATGTTAGCTCTGGGTTGTACAAGTTCCTAGTTATTAAATAATGCCTTGCACTGAACAAAGAATAAACTACAGTGCTAAACTGCTGCCCTTTGCAGCTCCTGAAAAAGCCACACACAGAATTACGCTAGGACCTAGCAAGTCCACTCCTAGGTATATATCCCACAGAAATTAAAACATACATCCACACAAAATCTTGTACATGAATTCTAACAGCTTTATTCGTAATAATCAAACAGTGGAGACAATCCAATGTCTCTCAAATACTAAAAGAATAAGCAAAATATGACATATCCATCCAATGAAATATTATTCAGTAATAAAAAGGAATGAAAGCCAGGCTTGGTGGCTCAGCCTGTAATCCCACGCCTTTGGGAGGCTGAGGTGAGTGGATTGCCTGAGCCCACAGGTTCGAGATCCGCCTGGGCAGGCAACACCTCATCTCTACAGTAAATCAAAAAAATTAGCCTGTAGTTCCAGCTACTTGGAAGGCTGAGGCGGAAGGATCACTGGAGCCCAGCAGGTCGAGGCTGCGGTGGCCGGGAGCGGCCACTGCACTCCAGGCTGGGTGACAGAGCGAAACTCCAACTCAAAAAAAAAAAAAAAAAAAAGGAATGAAGTATTGATTCATGCTACATCCTGAATGAACCTTGAACCATTATGTGAACATGAAAGAAAGCAACCACCAAAGACCACACATTGTGTAATTCCATTTTATGAAATGTCCAGAATAGGCAACTCTACAGAGATAGACTGTGGAATGGCAGTTGTCAGGAACTGGAAAGGGAGAATGAGGGATGACTGTTTCTTTTCTGAAGAATAAAAATATCCTAAAATTGATTGTGCTGATGGTTGCACAAGTCTGTGAATATACTGCAAACACAGAACTGCACACTCTAAGTAGCTAAATTTTATAGCATGTAAACTACATCTTAAGCATCAGTGCTGCCCTTTGCCATTCTGATACACATCTCAAGCTGATGAAGCAAAATCTCAGGAGGGAACAACAGCATCTGTACATACAGGACATTTTCAAAACTCTCCTTTGTTTTTTAAGTCTTTGTAATGTTTGAGAATGTTCCTAGACTTAAATAATTCACAGAGAAACACTAGGTGTTAACCTTTGCTGTTTTTTTCTTTTTCTTTTTTTTTTTTTGAGTTGGAATCTAACTCTGTCACCCAGGCTGGAGTGCTGTGGCACACTCATGGCCACCACATTCTTGACCTGCTGGGCTCAGGTGATCCTTCTGCTTCAGCCTTCCAAGTAGCTGGAACTATAGACACACACCACCACGCCCAGCTAACGCTTGCTGTTTTAACAAAGAATGCTATTCTCTTCTATCACCCTTCACAATGACTACCCCAATATAAGAATTCAGATTAGCAACCTTGAATTATTGAATCTTACTAGTTTAGAAATTATGAAAAAGAATTGAGAAAATGTTTTATCTTTACATACATTATTCTTGCGTTGCTAAAGTCTATATTTTCATAAATGTCACATAGCTGGTCAGATGGAAGAGGGCAGAACAGATTTGCTGGAGTGTGGTCAACTACACAGTCGAACTAGACATGAAGCACCTTGCAACAAAAAAATGCCATTAAAAATTTTGCTAGTGGCCAGGTGCAGTGGCTCATTCCTATAATTCCAACACTCTGGAAAGCCAAAACAGGATGACTGCTTGAGCTCAGGAATTCAAGGACAGCCTAGGCAATATAGTGAGACCTGACTGGACAAAAAATAAAAAAATTAGCCAGGCATGGTGGCTGAGGTGGAAGGTCAAGGCCACAGTGAACTATGATCATGCCACTGCACTCCAGCCTGAGCGATGGAGACCCTGGCCAAAGAAAAAAATGTTTGCTAGTGCCATAATTAACTGTCATCATCTCTTCTGTCCTTCCATCTGACCAGCTATGTGACATTTATGAAAATACAGACATACATGTGCATGCATGCACACACATAGCTAGTTCAAAAGATGGTTAAGGAAAAAAAAACTCAGTCTTGGACATACTGTCTGCTTCACTACTATCACCAGAGATTAAGAGCTGCAGCTCTCAAATGCCACTGCTCCGCAGTATATATAATTTGGATGGTTAACCCCTCCAGACCTCATGTGGAAATTTTATCCCCAGTGTTGGAGGTGACACCTAATGGGAGGTGTCTGGGTCATATCCCTCACAAACAGATTAATTCCCTTGAAGGGGGTAGATTCTCACCATTAGTCCCCATGACAGTTGCTGAAAGAAGCCCGGCACCTCCCCACTTCTGTCTGCGTCCTCTCTCGCCGTGGATCTCTGCACACACCAGCTCCTTTGCCTTTCTGCATGAGTGGGAGCAACCTGACACCCTCACGAGACACAGATGCTGGGGCCATGGGCTTCCCGTACAGCCTGCAAAACCACGACCCAAATATGTCTTTCTTCTTTATAAATTCCCCAGCTCAGGAACTCCTTTGTAGCAACACAAACAGACGAAGACAGTCCACTAAGGCACACATCTTAGGTAAGAGTTTTTAGTTTTCAAATTTTAGACTCACACGAGTGCAACAACAGCGGCTCTTGGAAGTCACTTGATTATCATAATGGCATTTACCTCCCAGGTCTAAGTGCTTGCCACGCACCCAAACCAGCCCCAAATAAAACGGGTTTGGCTTATTGTTGCCAGGGACGGTAATGTAGACAGCAGGATCATTTTTTTTTTCTTTTTTGAACCACAGAAAAAGCTTCCACAAAAATCAATTTTAAATTGCAAAGCTTTTCTTTTCCTTCACTCCATGGCTTTCTCTAGATCTGTATGCCTACTCAGCAGGAGCAAAAGCCAGAAAGTATGCAGGCTCCAAAGAAAGATGCCAAGAATAAAACACTAAATTCATGGGGAGAAATGATTATCTTAACAAAGCAAACCCAAAGAGGGGATTCCTGCATGCTTTCTGGCAAAGGTGGAACTGTTTCAGGTTATACATTTAATCAATTAAATAATATCTCCTAACATTAACATATCCATAATTTCCATTTACCTGATTTTTGGACCAAAAGATATGGTTTTAAAATATTTAACGGCTTCCAGAGAACAGAGTTGTGTTTCTAAAAGATGGCACAACATTGTAAGAGCATGATTCTGGAGCCAGACCAGCTAAACTGGTATCTCTTGCTAAGCTAAGTAGATCACTGGGCAAGTTGCTAACTTCTATCTGCTTTGGTTTCCAAATCTATAAAATGGGGGTAACAGTATTTCCCTCTTGGGGTTGCTGTGAGGATTCAGTAAGTGTTTTACACACACACTACATATATGCACTTAATGCCCTGCACATGGAACACTTTCAATCTAAGGTAGTTGTTCTTGTGATGCCAGCTACACCTAGATAGTGAACCTTCCTGGCCAGCTGTCCCATTTAAGAAAGGTTTTCACCTACTCAAGCCCTCCCAGTCCATTAATGCCGCTTGCTGCCTTAGGAGAATGAAGAGAACGAATGCGTTAACTACCATCACGTACCCAACCATGACTCGCTACCAGAGTAAGAATCGTGCTCATAAGTCCCTCAGAGAGCTAGCTATTTGGCAGATGGGGAAAAAAAGAGGGAAGAACACCACACCTTACTGCTGATGGGGTCACCCTCGGGTGCTTTAGAGTGAGGGGAAGACTTTCACGTTTTATTTTATACACATCAGTATTTTTGTATGACTTGTTGACATATTATTTCTTCTGTTTAAAAATGCTAATCTCAATAAACACCATGAAAAATACTTGCCTTAAAAAACTCAAACGACCACTGACCAGGTACACTTCGATTACTTTCTGTTAATCCTGTGTTCTGCGCAGCTCACTAGCTAAGACTCCGATGGAACAAAATAACTACAGCTGTCGATGATGCCCTCTCAGCAAAAGAAAATGAAGAGGGGACCTCACACTGCATTAGGAACACACGCAGAGATTCCAAACCCTTCCTCTCAAGCAGTAAGGCACTCACTCCTCTCACTTCCAGATGGCAAGCGACACTCCAACAAAACCCACATATTTAAAACAAGTGCAGAAATGTTTATTGTACATCCCTTTCCAAAACAGCTGCTCGAGAGAATGTACTCGTGCAGCAATAAGGAAATCAAAGTGTATGTCCAACTAATGAAATCTTTACAAGCGAGCACTACATACTCCAACACTGGGAGCTGCCAGCTGCTGCCTAAATACTATTTTCCAACATCCTCTGAAGGCTAGTAGTTACTCAAATGGATTTTTAAAAGAAAATGAATGCAAAATATTGTAATTATTAGAAGATTATTATAATTAGATATTCTGTTCTTTCCTTTGATGCAAGGAACAAAGTAGCTGAGAAAGAACACAAAGTGCCTTCCTTTGGTAACTCATTAATGCATTCAGAGGTTACACTGACTTATGGGGCAGAGACCCCGCCCTTGGCGCTTTTCAATTCTAGCTCTCACCTGAAGTCTCCCGAGCAAGTACTACAGCTCTTCTCATCCTCTCACCCCATGATACCCAGGGAAGCAAAAACAAAGGACAACCAACGGAGACTTCCACCTTCTCAAATGCTCCAATCTGCCTTCTGGATAGAATATTCGACCCAAGTTACAAAGTAACTTAGAATTATTTCACTCACCTGCCTTAGAAAGAGGGCAGGTAAGAGAAAATTTACTTTACAAAAATACGGGAGGGGGATTAAAATAAAATAAAGGACTTGTGCAAAAATCTCCTCCTCAGATCCCTCTGCTGTAAGTTCTCAAAAAAAACTGTCTAAATTCTGATTATCTACTTGAAGATAATTATTTCAACTTGAAAGCCACAAGTGATGGTTAAATCCTGTACACTATGCCTACTTCTCTTGCCCAACCAATGATACCTTAACACAATCACACCTCCCAAAATATACCATTCATCAGTCTGTCAACCACACCCACAGTGCTAATCAGCATTTGTCACGATCCAACTTTTTTTTATTGTACAAACAGTATAACACAAGCACAAAAATACAAGTTTGCAACTTTATTCTTTCCCCCCCCAAAACGAGAAACTGATCTGCATTTAAAGTCTGGTAAATTGAGATTAGTTTCTGACCCCAAAGAATGAGATTGGCTGCCCTATACACTACTCTATGAATGTAAAACAAAGGACTCTGTAAAACTCATTCACAAGGCGCCCAACTTGTGCGCTGGGTGTTTCCAAACTGGCATCACAATCACTGCCTACGCTTACTATCTTTCAAACTCCTTATCCAATTTCAAGAACTGAATAACCCCACAATTAAAACAGACCCAGGAAATCATTTAATCCAGCTGGCCAACACATGTCTAAACCTTTTGTTTTGATCCTTATAACCATTTTAAGCTCAGCAAAATGGGCATTATCATTTCCAATTTACAGAATTGGAAACCAAGGTTTAGCTGAGTAAAGTGGTGTGTCTCATATAATGAGTGATAAATGAAGATTTGTTATGCTCACTATGTCAAAAACAGACAGGCACGGTGGCTCACACCTGTAATCCAACACTGGGAGGTGGAGGTGAGAGGACTGCCTGAGTCCAGGGGTTCGAGACCTTGTCTCTACAGTCAATCAAGAAAATTAGCTGGGTGTGTAGTTCACCGGTAGTTCCAGCTGCTTGGAAGGCCAAGGCAGAAAGACCGCCTGGGCCCAGCAGGCTGAGGCTGCGGTGGCCATGAGGGTGCCATGCCACTGCACTCCAGCCTGGAAGACAGAATGAGACTCCAACTCAAAAACAAAATAAAGTGCCCTAAAATAAAACTTAAGCATAATACTGATATGAGGAAGAGGAAAAAATGATTTTAAATATACTGGTAAGCTAGTGTTTTTATTAAAACATTCCCCTGTTTATCAAATAAGTGCATATACTTTTCAAAAAATGATGTCAAGTCCAATTTCATATCAAATTCTTTTCCTAAACATTAAGATACTTCCCCACAGCATGCCCACCCCACAAATCTGAGGACTACCCCAAAAAATCAGGGGGGAAGGCAGATGAAGTCAGCCCCCAGCCACACTAGGTGTCACGACACCACAGCACCGCACCCTTGGGGATGCCTAAACCCACCAGCAGCCGGCACATCTTCCTAAGGCCGGAATGTCTTTTTCAAAGAAAACCCCCCACACCGCCACTAAATCAGAATAAGAGACCTCTTCTGGCCATCTTCCTGGTGACTATTTTTAGGTAGCTGGACGCTGGGTAAAGTCTGGCACCCCGGGAGCAAGATGTTCCTGCTGGCAGCATGACAGAGTCCAGCTGCGCCACTGACAGCCGCTTTCAGGGCAGCCAACACTCAGAGAAGATGGAGAGGAGGAGAGGGCGACTCCCAGAAGAAACACACGGTGCCAGGTCAACACCCAACCCTGTAACAGCCCTGCTGGGGGGCGGAGTCCCACTCTGAAGGTGAGGAAGCGAACGACCTGAGGACTCAGTCATCTGTCCCCAAGCCTGAGCCCACGGCACGCAGGAAACTGCGAAAACGCATGAAGTCAGGTCAAAGTGATGGAAAATGAAGCTCCCCACCTTTCCACCTGCTCCAGACACAACTGGCTGCAACAGGCGAGCCACTCGCAGATAAAGACTCTCCTTGCTGCTCAGCCCACAGAAGCTGTAGATTCACTACTTCACAAACTGCACTATAGCATACTTTAATAGACACTCAAATTTCCCTATCTGAAGGGTTACCTATGTCCAGACATCAAGAAAACAAGCTGCCTTTTTTAGTCATATTAACACTGGGTCAACTATAAAAGAGTTTTGAAACCCATGGCACTAAAGAAAAGAAATGGGTGTTACGGGTTAAATTCGACCTCCCAAAAAGATAAGTGGAAATCCTAACCCTCCTGCCTCAGAATGTGACCTTAATTGAAAATAGAATCATGCAGATGCAATGAGTTAAGACGAGGTCATAAAGGAATAAGCGGGCTCTTAATCCAATGACTGGATTCCCTTAAGAAGAGGGAAATTTGGACAGACAGACAGACAGACACAGGAAAATTGCCAGTGACAACGGGGGCAAATACTGAAGTCCTGCAGCTGCAAGTCAAGAACAGCAAGGACTGACCACCACCCACAAGCCAGCAAGGGGCACTGAAGGATGCACCCAGAGTCCCCGAGCACCATCATCATTGCAGACTTCCAGCCTCCAGACTGTGAGAGGACACATTGCTGGTGTTTAAAGCCACCTAGGGTGTATTTAGTTACAGCAGCTCCAAAAAGAAACTAACACAATGGGCTAACGTCCAGCTCCACCTGAGGCCACTTCTGAGTAGAAAGCCTGAAGTCTGAGGTCTTGCTCACTGCAACCAGGCAGAGCAGATGCTATCAAACTCAGTTTTACAACAGAGGCAAGAGATCACAGCACACAGAAAGCAGAGTCCAAGGCTATAGTGACCTGGTGGCAGCCAGGTCATCCAAACCCCAGGCAGGAGTAGCAAAAAGCTGTCCTTATGGATGTTACTAAAGGCAACATTACTGACCACAGACCTCAGGTGCATATTCTGGCCAAACTGGCAATTTCACTTATTTGTTGGTCTTTTTTGGTGTGTTTGTTTTTGAGTCAGTCTCACTCTGTCACCCAGCCTGGAGGGCAGTGGCATGATCACGGCTCCCTGCAGCCTTGATCTTCTGAGCTCAGGCAGTCCTACCATCTCCGCCTCCTGAGCAGCTGGGACTACAGGCATATGCCACCACGACTGGTTAGTTTTTTGACTTTTTGTCGCAATGAGGTCTTGCTCAAACTCCTGGGCTCAAGCAGTCCTCTCACTTTGGCCTCCCAAAGCGCTGGGATTATAGGTATGAGCCATCACACCCAGCCCAATTTCACACATTAACAATGAACTGGTCTACTCTAGTATTATATTTTGAGAGTGCATCAGGTCTGGGATAAACCTGCAGCACCCTCAGGATTAATACTATCATGAAACTCTGGAAATTACAAAGGTCCGACAAACATAATGTGTTAAAACGCACTGTATCATTAAAAAGCCTTACTTATGTGACTTCAGGCGGCCACCAAGCGGTTTTGAAAAGGCAGAGCCTGAACTCCAGTCAAAAAGGAACTTCTTCTACACACACATTGAGGTTGGAAAATAAAGGGCACCCAAAAATTACTAAAAGAAAACCAAAACCACTTAAAAAAAAAGTGCCAAATGTTTAAATTCAAGTATATGACAGGCTACACAAAATAAGGGGAGATGAGTAAAAGCTTGGATCAAACAAAAACATCTAGTTTCACTGTATGGTATTACTTGGCTCCATAGAAAACTTACAAAAGCAATGACAAAGCACTTAAAGACAGCTGCTAAAATATCCAACGAACTCTTCTTCCCTTTAAATTCTTCATTTTCTGATTGGTTCTGGCTCAGTCTGCGCCCTGAAGGATTCCAGTTGCCCAAAAAGAAAACAAGCATCTAGCTAGAGAAGACTAAGGTGGACACTGCAATACAAGTTGACAGATGCCTCCTTTATAAGAGTAAATAATTGGCTGAGCACAGTGGCTTCCGCTAATAATCCCAGCACTGTGGGAGGCCGAGGCGGGAGGACTGCTTGAGCCCACAAGTTGGAGACCAGACTGGGCAACACAGCAAGACCGTCTCTACAAAAAAAGAAAATCAAAAAGCTAGACAAGCATGGTGGCCCATGACTGCAGTCCCAGCTACTCAGGAAGCTGAGGCAGGAGATCACTTCAGTCCGGAAGCTGGAGGCTGTACTGGGCTGTGACTGTGCCACTGCACTCCAGCCTGGGAGACAGAATGAAACCCCGGCTCAAAATTAAATAAATAAAAAGTAAGTAACTGAATGTTAACTGATAAGTAACTTGCAATTTTCTAGTGGATAATATTAAACTTTAGCCAGCATAAAAGAAAAATTAAAAATAAACCTCTACATACTTGCAGTCCATCTAACATTTCAAAGGCAAGAGACTAAGATCACCACCTAAGCCAACCACCAGAATTAAATCCTTCCCTGATGCACGTATGTGTATGTACCTTTGCTTATACTTGTATTTATTTAATACAGCCTTATTTCTCCTCACTCAAAGCTCTACTGTTTAAGTGCCCACCTTCATTTGAAGCCCAGCCCGTCTCCTCATTTTCCCCCCGAAGTCTCATCTTCTAATGTCATCACCATCCATTGTTCTGCTACGCCTGGCTCAGTTGCCTCGTGTCAACGTCATGCAATGCTTTAACGCTCTGTTTGTTCATTCATTCAAACAGACAATGCACCATACCAATTACTTTGCAGGAAACAGACGAATCAGACATAGAGCCTATCCTATGCTTAGCAAAGGAGAGAAAAGATTATAGGTAAGAAAAATAATGTACTAAGTTCCAGAAAGTACTTTGCCTGGGCAAGTTCAATGGCAAAAGTGACTGTTTGGATGGACTAACCAGAACCAGTTTTCATGGAAGAGCTAACAAGTCAGAAAGCATGGTTGGAATTTGAACAAAGCGCAGGAGGAAGGTCTGTCCAACCTGTAGCTCCTTAACTTTAGCACCAGGAATGTTTGGACTAAATAATTATTTGTGGTTGAGGTCTATTCTGTGCATCGTAAAATGTTTAGGAGCATCCATGGCCTTTACCCACCAGATGCCAGTAGGGCCTGTCCAGTTGCGACAGCCACATTTTCTAGATATTATCACATGTCCTGGAGGGATGGGGGAAAGGAGGGAGCAGGTGAAGAAACCCAGCACATACAAAAGCACTGAGACAGACAGCACAGGGTAGAATGGTCTGATTGAAAAAGAGAGTTGGTAGCAATTAGGAAAGTCAGGGCCAAAACGTAACAAAGTCATGAAATATGGGGTTAGAAAAGTCTTCTGGAACTACCAGGCTTCATTCTTTTAAAGTTTGAGGTATAATCTGTGAATAAAAAGGAACCAACGATGGTCTCTGATGTGACAGTAACGAGTTCACAGCACTAAGACTTGTTGTTTGGAGAGGATGTGAAATCGCTCATTAATGTCCGTCCTTGGTTAGGGATTTTCAAGGGCCGTGGCATAATTGAGCCACTTACACTCAATATTTTCTTCATCCACTAAAGGGTGGTGAGCTTTATTCAGTCAAAATCTTAAATATGTATGTTATTTCATAATGAAATTTCTTTCTTGAAACCTCATATAAACATTTTTAGATTTCTTTGGTGCTAGATAATGTTTTGACTTTTAGACAGACTGTATTTCAAATGGCATACTTGTCTAATTTTATACTTGAATATGGATAGTCTTTTTATACAAGCATATATCAACATGTAACTAGATTACTACATGACTACAGTGTTCTCTGGTTTCACTCACAATGAGAACAATTTAATAGGTACATATTTATAAATACTTTGACATGGTTACGACGTCTTTGGTTGGAGAATTCGCCTGGACACATAAGCAAGGCAATTTTTGTATGTATAAAAAGGGGAAAAGATAATAGTTATATAAAGGAGAAAATGTGGCCAACAGAGCCTTATCAATGCTGAGTCCTATTTTCAAGACTATAGGCCAGGTAGAAAAAGCTGTTGATTAATTGCTAACATTTAGTGAGTACTTAACTGCATGTATCAAGCACCATTCCGAGACTTTACATGAATTAATTCTTAATACTCAAAACAACCCTGTAGGACAGTAATATCCTCTTCCACAAAACTTTCCTGGTTTTTCTATTTAAAATAAGCAATATTTTACATATGAGGAAACTGAGAAACAGATAGAGTGCTCTTTTGATTTAAAATGCCACACACAAGCCGACTGCGATGGTTCACGCCTGTAATCCAACACGAGAGGTTAAGCCAGGAGGATCGCTTGAGACCAGGGGTTCAAGCCTGGGCAGCATAGCAATACCCTGACTCCACAAAATAAAAATAAAGTTAGTCAGGCACGGTGGTACACACCTGTAATCCCAGCTACTTGGGAGGCTGAGGTGGGAAGATCACTTGAGCCCAGGAGTTCGAGGCTGCAGTGAGTTATGATCACCCCACTGCACTCCAGCCTGAGCAAGAGAACAAAATTGTCTCAAAAAGTAAATAAACAAATAAATAAAGAGATAAAATACCATACACATCTTTTTACTGGAGTAATCTCAGACTTAATAAGACTGGGGTTGTCTTTTTCAAGCCTGCTGTCCAGGTATCACTGGGGAGCATTAACCCTAGGACTAACTTTTTGCCTGACAGTGGTCACACTGCCTAGATCTGTCATGTTTTTCTAGCAGTTCACTTTAGTAGACCCTCTAACCATTAGCCAAGGACAGACCCGGTTTCTCAGAGGGGAGCTACTGACAGTTCTTTCACAACACCCTCCCCAGCTTGTTTTGTACTAGTTAGCTTTTCTATTTGAAACATTTGCCTCCCCTCATAAGACCCAAGGTAACTAACCAACCCTTTTGACCTTCAGGTCACAGACTCCATCACCACGGCAGCAGCCACGCGACTGGCCCACCGACACCTGATGCCAGCACCTGTGCTGCCTGCCCTCCATGATGCTGTGGGGCAGACCACCACCCAATCGCCTTAACAACCTGCCCCCAACGAAGGGAAAATTCAAAAGGACTCAACCTGAAGCAGTCATTTGCCACTGCTTGGTTACACCCTGGTGTGTCCATGTGGCTCTTTGAGCTATGACCGCCATATTTTCTTAGCTTCGGCCCCCTCCCCTACCTTGGGGAGGTGAATCTCCTCCCTCTCTCCTCTCTTCTCTAATTTACTTTCTAAATTAACTATATTTTTCAATCTAACTTTTGTGCAATTCATTGCATCTTTTGTGGGGCACCAGATCACAGACACCAGACACACCCCCTACCGGATTTAACCTAACAGTACAGAGTGCTGGGATTATCGGCATGAGCCACCGCACCCGGCTCGCTCTCTCTCTCTCTCGCTCTCGCTCTCTCTCTCTCTCTCTCTTCTTTTTTTGCTGCCCAGGCTGCAGTGCAGAAGCACGCTCATACCCACTGCAGCCTCAACTTGCTGGGCTCCAGCGATCCTTCCGCCTAAGCCTTCCAAGTAGCTGAAACTACAGGCACGTCCCACCACTCCAGCTAATTTTTTGATTTTTGGTAGAGATGAGGTCACACCAAGCTGCCCAGGCTGGTCTCAAACCCATGGGCTCATGCAATCCTCTAACCTTGGCCTCCCAAAGTGCTGGGATGACAGGTGTGAGTCACCACACCCAGCCAAGGTTTTCAACACAGTGTGAGGATGAAAACATTTGCAGCAGTATTAAGTTTTAGAAGTAATGTGTGTAACAGCATTTTTTAGAGCACACTCAGACAGGTTTTATACAACGCTAACAAGTCAGGGCTGCTCGTAGTCTGGACAATCACATCCCCTGGCTGCAACCAATGATTCCAGCATGAGAGAAAGACCAAGCCTGCACCAGATAACATAAGCAAATATAATGAAAAGTGTTCAAACTACATTAATAAGATCAGCAAGAGAAAAAATTATCTCACACACAGTGTATATTTGACCTATACCATCTTACAGAGGCTGTTAAAGGTTTCAGTGTATAGTTTTTATTGTAATTATAATTTGCAATTTAATCTCTCAAGTACAATAGTCCGAGAAGATAATAATTACTTACTAGCCCCACAGGTCATAGATTTTAGCTTTTCAAGAAGAAACAAGAACCCTCATTTAAGCCCTAGTACAGTCTCAACTGGTGGTGACATTATGTAAAAGAACTTTAATTATTAAATAGCCTCTCAATAAATACATATTTATTATTCTGTGTATTAGTAATCTAACTCGTAAAGGCCAATTACAAATGCCAGAAATTGTAACACTTAATAGATCAGGTGTTTTAAGACAGTAATTGTTAAAAACTTCAATACTAGAATGGTCTCTAGTGTTACGATATCTTATGGATTTCTGTAAGAACTTATACAACGTCCTGATGTTCTGAGGAAGATATTTCGGGTTCAGTTTTACACTTAAGTCATATTCAGATATTTAATCACCTTTATAAGGGATTTTTAGATCATTTCAATTCATTCCCAGGGGCTACTAACACAAAGAGAACGAAGTATGCTTTCGCATACTGTAGGCTCGAGTAACATCATTTCACTCAACATCGTTCCACTGACCATCGTTTAGCCACAAAATTGATAGGAAAAAGATTACTGGCACAGGCCTCCGTCCGTATGAAGGTTGCATGTTCTCCCCGTGTCTGGGTGGGTTTTCCCAGGATACCTGGATTTCCTCCCACGTACCAAAGTCGCACATACTAGGTTTACTGACATGTCTTCACAGTCCCAGTCGGGAGTGTAGGTGTAGTGTGGAATGGGAGGGGGTCTTGTCCAGGGCTGCAGCCCGCCTTGCACCCTGAGCTGCCAGACTAGGCTCTGGCCGCCGGCGACCCCAAACTGGAGTTAAGTGGACACAAAATTATCTCACTTGTTTTTATCAAGCCTTCTTAAAGGTATGCGCGGCTCACATTTATTTCAAAGTTTAAGATTAAAAGTGTTTTGGTCACTATTTAGAAGTCTCATGATGCTTTTGTGACCAGAAATGCCACAGAAATGCCATACGCCATAGAAACTTAACTCTTATTTATACTGATTCACCTCTGATGAATCACCAAATTTGGGCAAAATTCTGCACATGTTTTAGGTATTGTATTTGGCCATTTTCACAATTAACAGAGGAGAGCAGGTAGCTACTTCTGTAGGTGGTTACTGGGAGAGAGTACCCAATAAGGTCCCCAACTATGAAACATACTTTTATCAAAGTGATATGAGCTGTGGTCCCAAATCTTGATCCCATCCTGTCCCAAACCCGATTTTTTTATTTTTTTTGAGTTGGAGTCTCACTCTGCTGCCCAGGCTGGAATGGGATTTTTTAAGACATGAAACCCCAAGGCGTCTTAGGTATAGGGCAATAATACTTTTCATGGAGTCCGCAGAGGCCACTTTTCCTCAATGAAATTTCATCTAGAGAAAAAGTATTTAAAGCCAGTTGCATTTTAGTTTAGTGTATTTTGTATGGCTCATTCTATATGTAACTAAACTTAGCTATCACTTTTAAAAGCTAACTTAAATAGTTACCTATTTTAACTGACCAATGAAAACAAGGATCAGTCTGTATTTGTACAACTCTGAGACTAAGAATGATTTTTACAGTTTTTCTTTATTTTACTTTTTTTATTTTTGAGTTGGAGTCTCACTCTGTCACCCAGGCTGGGGCACAGTGGCACACTCACGGCCAGTGCAGCCTCAACCTGCTGGGCTCACCCAATCCTTCTGCCTCAGCCTTCCAAGTAGCTGGAACTACAGGCATGCACCACCATGCCCAGCCAATTTTCTGATTTATTGTAGAGATGAAGTCTCGTCATGTTGCCCAGGCTGGTCTTGAACCCATGGGCTCAGACAATCCTCTCACCTCAGCATCCCAGAGTGCAAGCACTCGGCTTGCTTTTTACATTTTTAAAGGGAACAATACAACAACAGAGACTGATGTGGCCTGCAAAACCTGAAGTATTTCTTCACAAAGAAAGCCTGACAACCCCTGAATTAAAACAGAAATCAAAATTTTAAATGAAAATCGCCTCTTGTACTCTTTAATCAGTAGCATTTCACTTATATATATAGTTACATACACACACACACACACACACACACACACACACACACACACACTCACCCCCCTTGAACCTGGAGCGCACCTGGTTGGTCTACATACAGAATTATTTCTGAGTCTCTGCCCACCAAAACACAGGCTCCCTCTCCTAGGGTCCAAAGCTGTTGCCCAGGCAGAGTTGTTTACCACCACCCTGATCCAGGTCTGGTAGATGGTTAGCTCTTCATGGCATACGAGAGGCAGTGATGTGTGTCACTTCAAACCAGGGCTTTCATGAGGCAGTTATGTTGTCCATAGTTTCTTTCCTATCTCTGATTGGATGTTGAGAGTGTTAAGCTACTGATATTTTTGTTATTCCAGTTACTGAATAAACAAACTGCAATCATCACTAACATACACTTTGTAGATTTTCTGCCTTTCACATTTAACTGACTTCTACTTAATTTGGAAGTTCTCCCATTCATCCTTCAAAAAAAAAGAAGGAAAAGACTCATGAAAACAAATTGTTTTTACTGCAGAAAGTCGTCTGTTTATTCTACCCATCAGTCTTTTCCTCGACAACTGGCTACTGTTGCTCTTTTTTTCTTTACTGTATGCTCAGATGAATTTTAATTTAAAACCTCACTATAACCACATTTCTTTCTTTCTTTCTTTTTAATGAACTGGAGTCTCTGCCGCCTAGGCTGGAGTGCAGTGGCACACTCACAGCCACCATAGCCTTGACCTGCTGTTCTCAGGTAATCCTTCCACCTCAGCCTTCCAAATAGCTGGAACAACAGACACACGCCACCAAATCCGGCTAATTTTTTTGTGATTTATTGTAGAGACGAGGTCTCACCAAGTCACCTGGGCTCAGGCAATCCTCTAGCCTCAGCCTGGGCTCACAGGCTGAGTCACAGTGCCCAGCCCAACCACATTTCAAATAAACCAAAACTTAGACAAATTCCTGCTCCATATATGTTGTTCAAATGCCAATGCAGCACTGAGACATTATCACATTCCATCCAACGACTAGGTGACAGAAGTAGAATGTAAAAGCGGATGAAAATAGCCCCTCTTCAGTTCTTTATTGCATGTAAGGGCCAACAAAGCATGAAGAGCAATAAATTTCACTTAACCTTGAAACACTGCAGGATATCTCCCAAACCAGAACTTCCCCAAACGACGGAACCTTGACATTCTCAAGAGCTGCATCTTAACATCATCACTGATTCAAAAGCATGTCAGTTACGCCACAATGCGTGTCTCTGTAAGTGGATGCCTTCACACGTGACTGACAAAAGGGGATGGTGACAGAATCATGAAGAACTAGGTTGGTTCATGAGAGATTCTTCCCAGCATGTTAAGGTTTTGGAGCTCAAGGGCAAGATTTTTCACGAATAATGAGAAAGCCTTGGGGAAGGCAGGGAAGCAACTGTAAGAAAAATGCTGAGGCTAGGAGCAGTGGCTCAAGCTAGCAATTCCCGCACTTTGGGAGACTGAGGCGAGAGGACTGCCTGAGTCCAGGGGTTCGAGACCAGCCTGGGCAACTTCAATTAGCTGGCATGGTGGTGTGCACCTGTAGTTCCAGATACTTGGAAGGCCAAGGCGGAAGGATCACCTGAATCCAGCAGGTCAAGACTACAGTGGCCGTGAGCAGCATGCCACTGAACTCCAAGCTGGGCAACTGAGTGAGACTCCAACTCAAAAAAAAAAGAAAAGAAAGAAAAAGAAAAATGCTGAGGATCGTATCAAAGTACCCCTTTTGTCCACATAGCAGGTAGCTGATTTGGTGACTTCCACGTTTGCTATGCCCTCCACGACCCCATAACGCTGCAAGGCTACGCCGCAAAAATCCACACCTGCGAGAATCTACATATCCCAGGATACCACAGGGCCTGGGGTCACCTGGGCACAATGCTGAGTACAAACGACGGTGGGAAGTACAGCATGCAAATGTTTATATTTGGACGGTCATTGCTTTCGCGAGTGCCCCGGTGACACAAACTTACAGTTTTAAGTAGTCTGGCCTTAATCCTATTTTCTTCTGCAGCCCCGTTATTTTTAGTGTGTGATTTTGCAGAACAAGAGATTTTTCAGGAATGTGCATATCACATTACAGTAGATATGAGTCTATCTCTAACTGAGATAGTGAATTGTAAATGCCAAGCAGTAAGCAAATGACACACTCCAACCTCATGGGAATCTGTTCAGAATCACGTGTCAGGTCTGACAAGCATCATCTCATTTAATCACAAAGGCCTTATGAGACGCTTATCAGCCCTTTCTCAGGTTACTGTAGCTCGAAAACTACCTAAAAATTATTATGCGGTCCCTATCAAATGGGAGAAACCACAAATATAGTCCTCAAGTGCTACAAACATGTTCTACTTCTCTATTTTCCTAATTTACAGGGTAACTGATTTTTACTTCAGCTTCATTCTGAAAACTTTCATCTCCAAACTCAGTAATGAGTCTTTTACTGTCATTTCTCTTTTCTTCCAGCCCCCAGGGATACCATCACCCACTACGTCCAACCAAAACCCCTGGAGATTGCTTAAACTTTGAATGCATAATTTCTTGGTTGAAAAGTACAGTCGTTTCTGCCAGAGTCAGCTTTGCTACAAGCTGCCTTACAGAAGGCAGAAGGACAGCGTAGTAAACACAGACTATAGGGTCATTCATGTCTACTGAGACGACGACTCGAGCTGCATTCCCTTTGGGTTTCTGGTTTGGGGTTGAAGTAGGGCTGGGGCCTCACTCGGATATCCTCGCTGGACTGCAGTGGCACAAGCACAGCTCACTGCAGCCTGGAACTCCTAGGCACAAACAATTCTCCAGTCAGCCTCCCGACTAGTTGGGGCTACAAGTGCACGTCGCCACGTCCAGCCCAAGATCTGAGCCAAATTCTTGGGTATTTCTTATGACCAAAGAAAATGATAGGTGTGGAGTTCTGCTCATTTTGATCCAGAATCACACATTAGCAGAGTGTCTACCCCATTCTACCCTGTGTATGCCCACACTCCCCAGCCCTCCTCTCTGCCAGCCAGGGCCTCTCCTAGGATTTCTGACCCTAAGCATCCTTGTCACAAGGTCCCTGGATTTTCTCACTGCTGCCACAGTTTGCTCCTAGACAGAGCTCAAAGGGCTGGTATTTCAGAGAGTGTGGGCTCAGGTGCGCTGGCTGGCCCACTGAATGAACATCTACCTACAGTCAAACGCCGTGGGCCTCCTCCTCCCCTGGCTTGCTATCCATGAGTCCATCAAGTAAAATGTATCTAAGTCATTTTTCTTCTCTGCTCCCTTCATTCCTGTCTCTAACGACACTCATTTAATACCTATTAGGTCACTTCTCCCCTTCCATTCACCAGTTTCCTTTCAGGAATCCTATCCTTGGCACTGATTTCGACAAATAATGACATTTCTGAAAATCTGAGACACAAAAGTCACTCTGGACTGAATACCAATTTTCCCAGCACAATAAAATGCATCTTTCCTGGCACTTCTGAGCACCCACAGTGATCATTCGTGTGCATAACAATGATCTTGAAGTATTTCAAACTTCCAAAGAAAGCGTCCAAATCAAAGGAATATTCAACCATATGGCATACATACTTGTCATATTAAATGTCTTCACAGTGCTCTCCCTCTTAGGCACAGTATATGGCAACAGCAATTATTTGATGAATACACTGTTCCCCAACCCATTCCAGCTAAAAGGTCAATCAGATTGTTTACATATCAGCATTCCATTAAAATTACCTACAGATCTTCCCTTATTCAATCCAACCCCCTCTATCTAAAATACCTAGTGCTTAAGTTTCTCTTCTCTCTCTCTCTCTCTCTCTCTCTCTCTCTCTCTCTCTCTCTCACACACACACACACACACACACACACACACACACACACACACACACGCCAGGAATAGTGGCTCACACCTGGAAGGAGGCAGACGCAAGAGGACTGCCTGAGCTCAGGAGTTTGAGACCAGCCTGGGAAACATAGTGAGACCTCATTTCTACAATAAATCAAAGAATTAGCCAGGTGTGATGGTGCGCATCTGTAGTCCCAGCTACTCAGGAAACCAAGGCAGAAGGATCGCCTGAGCCCAGCAGATCGAGGCTGCGGTGGACATGAACATGCCACTGCACTCCAGCCTGGGCAACAGAGCAAGACTCTGACTCAAAACAAACAAGCAAATTCTCACTCACACATGATGCTAACACATGCGTCTTGAGAGTCACCTCCATAGAAAGGGGCGGAAATCAGCCTGGACAGTTGTGCTGCTCATCCTCCATGCACTGCTTGGGGAACGTGCTGAACACCTGACTTTTAAAATAGATGCTCAGGTCCATCCTGGACCTCCCAGATCATAATATCTTACGGTGGAACCCAAATATCAACTCCGGGGGCGAGTCCAAGACACAGCTGTTGGGAAACAACTGCCTGACAACCTTCTGGAAAGAACGGCTGTCCTCAGGGTTCCCAGCAGGTCAAAAAGTACCAACACAGGGGCCAGCATTTACAAGGGACCTGCAGGGTGTGGTCAAAGTCCTATCTTCCCTTCTGTGATGTGGAAGTCACATGGCTGGAAGGCATAGCTGCCCTGAGAAAAAATGGAGTGAAGCACTGAAAAGAACGTCCTAAGACACAGCCGCAGTGGTGTTGCTCAGCTGCTAGAATGACATTCACAGTTACAATCACCTACAAGAGTTGCAAGCCTGCCCTAATATCTGCAGAGTTGAACGCATCAGACTGGACATCAGAGGTCTCGAAACACCTCCACTTGCACACCAAGAGGCCCCAGGGGGTCAAGAATATCGTTCCTCCATCTTCCAGCAGGGAGAACAGCAAAGTCCCGAAGTCAAGCAGAAGAATTCCGTCTGCCTCCAGCGCAGTCATCAGGGCCTCAAAGCAGTGAGACAAGCGCCCCAGGCACACAGACGGCGGGGACGGTTTTGCCATAAGTGAGATCTGGCTTCAATACCTCCCGCCACCAATTCCCAGTAGCATAGACTGCTTAAACCCTCTAAACCCACTCTTCATCTGTAAAATGGGAATGTAACACTTGTGAAAATTAAGAGACAAAAAAAAAACAACGTAAAAACAGAACTTTCAGTATAGTTTCCTTTCCTCCTTAGTAATTGATGCTTCCTGCACTCTCCTTTAACCTAGTCATACATTGTTACATGTTAGCAGTGCTCATCTCACTTCCCTGCAAGTATCACCTGTATACATGTCCTTTCCAACACAATACTAGAACCAGGGAGCCCTGTGGGTACTTTAAGTAGCTTTGTTCCTCTGAAACAAATATGAAGCTTAAACTCATTAACTGTTTACTGACAACCCAATTCAATAGATTAATACTAACTTCTCTGGGCGGATTTTTTTTTTTTTGAGTTGGAGTCTCACTCTGTCACCCAGGCTGGAGTACAGTGACATGATCATGGCCACCCCAGCATCAACCTGCTGGGTTCCAGCGATCCTTCCACCTCAGTCTTCCAAGTAGCCAGAACTACAGGCACGCACTACCATGCCCGGATAATTTTGATGTATTGTAGAGATGAGGTCTCGCCAAGTTGCCCGGGCTGATCTCGAACCTGTAGGTTCAGGCAATCCACTTGCCTCAGCCTCCCAAAGTACTGGGATGACAGGCTGAGACACCGAGCCTGGCCTTTATTTATTTATTTATTTATTCTATTATTATTATTATTTTTGCCTCCCAAGTCTCAGTTCCAGTACAGCAGTGACTAATCAAAATGAGAAGATTAGAATTACTAGGAGGCTTGCTTATAATATAAAACCCCACCCACCCTTACTCTTAACAACTTATTAATTCAAGCAAAGATTCTCAATGGACGTGAACACTAGAAAGCAAAAGGTTTTTAGAAAACAAGACACTGGCTGGGCGTGGTGGCTCAGCCTGTAATCCCAGCACTCTGGGAGGTTGAGGCAAGAGGACTGCCTGAGCCCAGGGGTTCGAAACCAGCCTGGGCAACATGGTGAGACCGTGTCTATACAATAAATCATAAAATAAGCCAGAAGTGGTGGCGCATGCCTGTGGTTCTGGCTACTTTGAAGGCTGATGCGGAAGGATCACCAGAGCCCAGCAGGTTGAGGCTGTGTGGCGGTGAGCGCGCCCCTGCACTCCAGCCTGGGCGACAAAGTGAGACACCGACTCAAAAGAAAAAGAAGAAAAAAACCAAGACACTGATACCTCGCAAAGTGTGAGCCCATGATTTACTTACTGACTGCAAAGTGAAAAATGTGTCTTCAGACGAAGAAATCTGGCCGTCACAACCTTAACCAAGTGATAAACCTTAGCATCATGAAAAGAGCGGCCTACTGACATGCTGCAAGCAGGAAGCGGAAAGCAGTACCTCTGACCAAAGTTCGCAGCCTGGTACTATCAAGCCCCCGACGCAGCTTCCATTTACCAGAAATACAGAAGGCAAACGACACTGGGGGAAACAACCAGGCAACCCCAAACAGGAGACAGACAAGAGAACTGGCCTGGACTCTTCAGGGGTGGGAGCGTGGGGGGGGGAGTCAGTGTCCTAAGAAAAGAGGGTGGTGCGGGGAGGGTGGTTCTAGAGTTAAAGAAACATCAGTGCAATTCATGAATCTTTATTAATCCTTGTTTGGAAGGGAGAAAAAAAATCTACAAAAGAAACTGTTGGCCGGACTTGGTGGCTCAGCCTGTAATCCCGTGCTTTGGGAGACCAAGGTGAGTGGATTGCCTGAGACAGCAGGTTCGAGACCCGCCTGGGCAAGTTGGCGAGACCTCATCTCTACAATAAATCAAAAAAATTAGCCAGGCATGGTGGCGCATGCCTGTAGTTTGGCTACTTGGAAGGCTGAGGCGGAAGGCTCGCCGGAGCCCAGCAGGTCGAGGCTGCAGTGGCCGGGAACGTGCGGCGGCACTCCAGTGTGGGCGGCAGAGTGAGACTCCAATCAAAAATAAAAAACTGTTGGGGGCAACTAAGGAAATTAGAACAGGAAGCAGCTATTCAGTGATATTACAGGATCACGGATAACCATGGAAATACCGTAAATGTTCTTAAGTGGGATAGCAGTACTACAGCGTTGTAGAATTATCCTAAATATGTTGCATTTGAAGGGAGGCACTGAAAGGTGCCACATCGGGACACATGTTCAACACAAACACCAATAAGGGTGTCTACACTCATGACGCTGAAGCCAGGTGAATGGTAGCAGGTTAGCTCCGTACTCTATTACTCTGCACCTTGAAAGCTTCCATAACAAGGACTGCACAAGAATACACACCCCCTGGCCCAGCTCCCTGAGGCTCTGATCCCTCGAGTCTGTAGGAAGGCCCTGAAATTGCATGGTAACAAGCTCATGGGGCTGCCCTAAGAAGAGCCTCTGCCCACACTTGAAGAAACACAGAAGCAGCAAGAAAGCCAAGTATCCTCCACCTGAAGGGCCTGGGCTTTGGGTCTCCTCGCCTGCTCTATTCATCAGCAGGCTTCCCAAGCCAAAGGCTGGATGTCTTCCTCCAATGTGCAGCCTTTCCTGTATATTGTCCGGGATATTTAAGACAGAATGAAAAGGAAGCATAACGATGACAGCGAAAGTTTCTAGTTCACTTACCGGTGACCCTGAAAGCATGTGGCCAAAGCAAACTGTAATAATCAACTCTACGTCTCTTCCTAGTGTCCTGGAAAAAAAAACGTTGTATGTATCTTTCTGTGAACTGAACGTTCTAAGTTCTTCCTAGAAATGAGTGATGAGTACAGTCCTTGTTCTGTAAATTGATGACCAAGATAAAACTAAAACACCTCCCTCAGATTCAAGACAAAAATAATGTATTCAAAACAAAAATGACTTTAAAGACCACTTGTTTGATGTCAAAGAGGCAAACAAGTACTAACTTTCTGTCAGCAACATGCAAAATATCTTAGGGTAGTTTGGTATGTTTTAAGGTATATTAAAATAATGCAATAGCTACGATCTATCCACATTAGACATACAGAAAAGAAAAATCTAATGTTAAATTTTATGTAGAACTATACTGTCATTATAAAATATATTCACTAAATTCTCCACACAAATCCTATCCTTCCTAAAAATTCAACTAGAGCTATAAAAGACCCTGTACCTTAATCTAAGAGGGAAAAAAACACACTGAATAGAATTATTTCCTAAAAGAGCTCACTACTGATATGGAAGGTATCATTAGAAAAAAAACTTACAAACACTAACTTTTCAAAGTTAAAGGACACGCATCAAACAATACATTGCAGTAGGTGATTCTGAGGTTCTTCTTCAAAAAGAAATTAATCTTGGTAAAAACTTCCAAAGAATATAGCTTAAACAGATACATACACTGCTTTAGCTTAATCTAACTAAAAATTCAAAACAGATTACAAAAAAAGACTACTTTAAAACATAGTTTAATTTTAGCTGAAATTTCAAATTCACAGAATTAGCTGATAAAATCAGCAAAACAAGTTACTTGGGAAGTTTAGTCTGCTATAAATTTTAACATTAACTAGTGAGATATATAAAACGTTCCTATACAATGACCACTTGTACACCTAATCCTGAGTTGTACCCCACACCTTTAAAATTAAAAACATGGCCGGGCTCGGTGGCTCAGCCTGTAATCCCACGCCTTTGGGAGGCCGAGGTGAGTGGATTGCCTGAGCCCGTGGGTTCAAGACCCGCCTGGGCAACTTGGCGAGACCGCATCTCTACAATAAATCAAAAAATTAGCTGGGCGTGGTAGCGCGCGCCTGTAATTTCGGCTACTCGGAAGGCTGAGGCGGAAGGATCGCCGGAGCCCAGCAGGTTGAGGCTGCGGTGGCCAGGGGCGGCCACTGCACTCCAGTCTGGGCGACAGAGTGAGACTTCAACTCAAAAAATAAAAATTAAAATTTAAAATAAAATTTAAAAAATGATTTAAAAAAACCACTCCTATAGGTAGCAAAGTGACTAAAAATGATAACTTGTTTATTAATAAGTCACAATAATACATGACAGGACTTAGAGCTCTATACTTCAAATCAGCTCCTGGAAACCTATACTTGTTTTTAAAATTCTTAACTGATCAAACCAGAGTCTGAAATTCTTTCTTTAAAACTATTTTCAGAGCATTAATATCTACAGCACAATGGACTTTTTTAAGCTGAAGATTAAAGATCAATCAATTTAACTCCTTATTTGATAAATTTGAGGAAATTTGAGATGAGGGTTGTTAGTAAGTTGCAGAGTAATAAACTCGATTTCTTAACCCCATGCCCATTCCCTTTATGCCACTCTGTTCCCTGTGCTTTTTCAAAGCTATCTCCAATAGTGGTAAACAGTGGACTGTATTTAGGCAATTGGACACTGAACTTTTTAAATGAGGCTACATTTTTATGATTTCCTTGAAAGCTTTAACTCTTTCATAGTCAAATAAGAAATCTAGAATTGACGACTAGAAGAAACTAAGCACACAGAACATCACAGGGAGTGAACTTAAGTTTTAGTCACAAACTTATTTACAGAGAGCACCTTGCAGAGAAAACCATTCCAAGGAGAAATAGGCAAGAGTTTATTCCTTTTTGCCACCCACAGATTCTTCCCAATATTCCCGAATTTACCTGTCACATGAGTCAAACAGATTGACCTTAGGAATAAGTCTACAAAATCAAAGCAAATGGATATTGAAGACAGTAATGAATGACTTGTGATTTCTGGCATGTGCCTACCAGATTTCAGGAATGCTAGATTTCTGTAACAAAGATTTTGATGTTTTGCTTCTGGATCAAATGTTTAGTACATTACGATGTACAGAATTCTGAAAATACTATGCTTCGTCACTAGTTGCAATTTTACTCCAAAGCATGCCATTTTTTCACCGCCTTCCCTTAAAAATTCACCATAAGTGGCAAGTTTTTACTGTAACTATTCACTCAAAAACAAGAAATAATCTTCAGAGATGTTCTCTTCATATTCATTATTCTTGAGGAAGAATGTCTAAATTTAGCCATCTTACCCTCACAGCTAACCATATATTTCCAGCTTCTTCAGATGGAAAAGGGAAAAAAACCAGATGAGGCAACTTTACATGGCTAAATCTGCCCTTTATTCCTGATGATACCAAGAGGGGTATTACCCACTGTAAGATTATAAAAAACAATCATCCTACTTCTTCTTCTAGTGTTTTTACAGTTTAACATTTTGTGTTCACATCTTTACTTCTTTTAGAACTTTTGTTTACATAAAGTAAAAATCGATTTTTTTTCCGACTGGGTAGTCAATTGCCCTGATATCATCTGTCAAGTAATTATTTTTTCCATGTACTGATTAGAAATGCCACCTTTACTATGCACAGTACTAAATTCTCATAAATATATCAATTTATTTCTAGATGCTTTCTCTCCTTCACTACCTATTTGCTTAATTCCTCTACCAGTGTGGCACACTGGTCTAATTATTGACACATTATAGCACATCTACTTCCTGATAGGTAGGTTGAGTCCCAATATTTTTCTTTCTCAAAGTGTTTTTAACTACTCAAACACACTGACTTTTCTCAGATCATTTTTACTCAAGTTTCTCCTTAAAAAAAAAAAAATCCCATTGAGTTTCTTCTCAACTAGAATTCCACTAAGTTTATGGATAGAAAAGAGGAAAATACCATTTTTACAATATTGAAATTCCCACTCACCAACAGGCAGGTACATAAAGCTACACACATACACACAATCTTTTAATGGGTCTGTGACTGGCACCCTGACCCCACACACATGAATTTTCCATTCTTCAACCACCAAATCTTATAGCTAGAGGGACATTACAGATCACTTAGTCCAACACCACTCATAACCCCAGTTGTTTTCTCATGCCTACTTAACAGAATCTTCTCAAAATTAAACAGAATGATACCTCTTAGATGCAACATAATTATAAAAGTTTTATGTGTAAACTTAAAACTAAAAGGCAAATAAGTAGGCCACATTTACTTTAGACTGTTTTGGATTCGGGGTTCCTCTTAGAGCAAGATTCACACAGAGCACCTTAGGTGCACGCCCTTGAGACAGCTCCAAGTACTCCTCTACATGCACGTTTCCGAGGTATTTTGTTACGGGGTTGTCCAAGGACCAAACTTTATAGTGCCGTTTCACTCCTTTCCCGCGTTCCATCATATCTAATAAGAACACTAATCCAATATCCATCTCTAAATGGAATAAGCTTGAAACCCAACTCTACAGTGTTTCTCAAGCCTGGCTTCCCATGGAGCCACCTGTGGCACTTCTAAAAAAAACGACAACTGCCTGTCCCACCCAGGGAGTCTTCTTTGGCAGGTCCAGCAGTGCCTGGGCATGGGTTTCTTTAAAATATGCAGTAGCTCCTATTCTCAGTCAGAAATAAGAACCACAGTTCTAAAATATTCAACTCGAACAGAGACACATATTATACGAAGTATTCCTACACACAGGAGTACAGAAGGGGCGGGGTGGGGGGGCATTAAAAAAAAGAATAAAGCATCTTCACCAATCCAGCAACATTCACTGCTGATTGTGTAGAGAGCTGCATACTATATTACCCCAAAGTCTGGACAAACAAAACACTAAAACAAAGGTTTAGACTGTTCAGATTGAGGGTGTCATCATGAAATGAGAAAAGTCTTTTTCTTTTTTCTTCCCTGAAAGCAACCCTCTACCCTATCCCGTTTCACAAGATAAGGGACACTGGATCCTCACTTGATGGCAAATACTGTGAAGAATTTAAGTAAACTCCTCTTTTACTCTGTGAAATGGAAGGATGTAAATACACACCTAAACATTAATTAAGAGGGAGGCTACGTGGCACGACATTATGCCATTCGACGAAACTTTAGTCGAAGAACTGTTGCTCCCTCGACTGCAGAGAGCTGACCACACACTGAGCACCCTCCAAAGGCAGCAGAAAAGCAAAGAAAGGACAACACGCTGAGGGAGAACACTTCCACACACCAGTGCGAATGCAAACTAACTCACACTGCTTCTGACGTCAGACCCTCCAAGAAAATGATCTCACTTTCCATTAACAACACGTTGTACCAAAGCGAAACCTGAGGTGACTCATGCTCCTGGTATGAGTGACTCATACGCCTGCTAACCCTGGGAAAAGCACCTGAAAAATGAGCACATCAAGCTATACAGACAGAGTTACACGGTTAGTGATCAGTGGGGTACAGCATGCATTAGAGAAACTTCATTACACACTGGTGCACTGCAAAAGCAGGTAGGTTCATGACACCAAATCCTTCTCCAGACAACTACTCCTCAGTGCTCCAACTTCAGTTTGGCCAAAACATCCTCTTACATTCTGCAGAAAAGATGTCAAGTCTCTGCCATCTTGACAGAGATGGCAACATGCACAGACGTGCATCCCCTTCATGCCACAGGAAACCAAGATTTCTTAAATAGGCATTGTACTTTGTCCAAGCAATAGTCAAGCAATCTCACATTAAAAAAAAAAGCACCTGAAGAGACTAGAATTCATGGTTCAATGGAATTGGTTTTGACAATGAACAATCTCACTGACATCTTTTCTTAGGGATGTGGCCCAAATCAAATGACAGAATTTCTAGACTTTCCCTTTTCTGTCATGTGACCACATGAAATACCAAAGTGTCAACAGCAAATATGATTAGGGAAACAACCATAACCCCAAAAGACCTGCAGTAAAAGCAGAGATGATGTATGTTTACACACACTGACAAGCAATTGTTTGCCAAGAGAGTAAAACAAGAATAAAAACCTTTCTCTAAAGCTTTTACATATGAATGATTTCGATGCAAACAACATGCCTAGCAGGTCTTAAAACAGCAGACCTTGCTCCTGGAGTATTTCAAGCAAAAAAATTTTTTACATAAAGTTTTTCCTCAGTAAATACTGAAGTACAGCTTTGCTGGAAGAAAATAACCTCGCTGAATGAGCATGTCTTCGAATACCCTACCTTTATGAAATATTTAGATATATATTCTAATCTTGAAAAGCGATGTAAAACATTGAACAAAGTAAAATTACAGACAGCTTTTAAAAATACATCTCACTGCAGACCTTGCGAGTTAAATACAGAGCAGAAAAAAATACCACGCTGTGAAACAACTACAAAAGCTAAATTCACACTTAAAATGTGCTTTTCAGTTTGTCTCATAATCTAGACTTCTACTTAGCCCAAACACCATTAAGGTTTAGGTGAAGTGGAGCTGGAGGGGATTTATTCCGCCGAATAAGGCTGTGAAACGAACTCCAATTATGTCCCAAAGCTCACTACTAAGAAACGTCTAGGACAGAGTCCACTGGAAACCATTCTCCCAGGAATTTTAACCTGACACCAACATTTTTATTGTCCACACTCAGAAGTTTAACACATGGAGACAGGTGACTTCGGCTTGTTCAGCAGAAGCCTCATTATAAATGCATGCTGCTAAATTCTACCAGTATTTCCAAAGCCCCCTCTTCCCCATGCTCGTCCCCCTCCCCTTCTCTCTCTGCATCTTGCCAACCAGAAGCCAAACACACTGCCTTGGATTCTGCATGAATTTGGGTGTTTGGGATTTGGATTTCAAACTTAAAACATATTTCGGAATTTTAACTGACCCCAAGCTATGCTCACAACAGCCAAAAAGTTAATCAGCACTTTTTCCATTTCACTTCTCTGCTTATAAACTTATCAGCAGGAAACAATCTATCCGCAGACACACGCAGGTAGGAAAAAGGCCGCCGGACACCAGCAAGCAACTCTGGGAGGACCTGGTCATCAAGAACCAGCCTTGCCCTGCACCCTGGCCCACAGGACCCCACGGACGTTCTGCAGAGCAAAGTTCCTGAACCTCTCGCCTGCCTTGACTTACTCCACTGCCACGCTTTCTGGTGCGGCACCTAAATAAACTCTGAAGAGCCATCGTCGAGACAGGGAACTCTACTTTGGCTAACCTGAGCCAGCCCAGCTCCCTGAAGCACTGCGTGCCTGAAACCCGCCCGGATTAAGAGTCAGGGCAGGCTAGCCCGAGGTCTTCCTCTCACAGGAGCATCGGACTCCACGAGCTGGAGCCTGTGCCCTGCTCTTCAGGAAGCCTTCTTGCCTCTCCTCTGGCAAACGCTCTCGTCTACCACTCGCTGCTGCGAGAATACGCTCAAGCTGACTTGGACTGCAGGGCCCAGATTTCCTTGGGTTGCACAGGGACGGCTTCCCAGTTCAGCCAGGGAGGTCGTCGAGGCTGCTGGCAGAAGGAGCACCGGCAAGCGGTTTTTGAGGGAATCAGCTGGCACTCGGGCAAGCTACCGAAGGGGAGGGAGCCGCAAAGCCAAGCCGGCTTGTGCCAACAGACGCCGCTGGCACGCCGGCCCGGCCGCCCCAAGCGCGGCGCCCGGGCCAGGCGTCCAGGC
>NW_007251321.1:137306-137554 GCF_000164805.1 Carlito syrichta | reverse complement strand
AGCATCGGGGGCCCGCGGCTGCTGAGCCCCTCCACGGCGCCCAGCCCGCCGCCCGTGTAGTCCTGCACGAACCAGCGGAAGCTCAGGCTCTGCACCAGCAGCGACGGCACCAGCACGAAGAACAGCGTCAGCCCGAAGTAGCCGTAGTCGCCGCGGCGGTAGTAGTCCAGCGCCAGCCACAGGTCGGTGCCCACGTCGCCGAAGAACACCAGCAGCGCCAGCACGATCCACAGGCAGTCGAGCCACGG
>NW_007251321.1:130031-136818 GCF_000164805.1 Carlito syrichta | reverse complement strand
TTCTCCCCGCCAGCGCTCCCCTCCCCCTCTTCCGTTGACCCCGAAACCCATCAGGTTGACCCCTCGGCGCCTCAGAATCCCGCCGGGCCGGGCGCGGCGGTCCGAAGTGGTCCCTGGAGCGGGCAGTGCCAGGCGTCGTGGGGTCCCCTTCCTCAGCGTCGCAGCTCGCGGCTCTCCTCCTGGAGGAACGCCCCCTGACGCCCTCCCGGCGGCGGGCGGGGGGCGGGGCCTGCGGGGGAAGGGGCGGCGCCGGGGCCGAGCAGGTGATCGCGTGTCACTTCCGGGAGATGGGATGACCTCATTGTGTAGTGAGGCACCCCCCGCGCGCACACACCAAGATGGCTGTGCCTCACCTCTCTGGCTGAGCCTCGTCCTCTTTCTTTCAGATGTCTCCTTCATCCCTTTCTGATTTCGGGGGGTCTTCAGAAACCACTGAAGGCAGGTCACAGCCCCACAAACGACCCCCTGACTCCCTTTCACTTAGACCCCCTCCTCCTCTCTCCCCTCTGTTGGCCCCCCTGAATTTCCAGGCACTGACGACTTGACCATCTTCTGTGGCAAAGTTTATCCCGTCCCCTTGAGAAAACTCTAGGTAAAATCCAGTTGGAGATCGCCCTGGTTGTGTCGCCCGTGTTGGAGCGAGCACTACATGGGCCTCTTGTGACCTTGAGTGTCTTTTCTGCCCTCTGGAACTGACATTCCCCCCAACCTTTTTTTTTAACTGTGCAGTTTTAAAATTCTACGACCTTAATCTGGAAAATCCAGCCCTACCCGGGCTTAACCTGTCATCATTTGCTCATTCCGGCTATTTGAATGTGTAGAGAGTGCCTCTAAGAAATTTTGTTGGTGCTAAGGCTTTGTCGGTAAACATGGCCTTAAATGAGTGAAAATGTTATCAGTGTGCTATATCATTAAAATAGGTGCAGGACACACTACTTAAGCTTAGCTGACAAATGACCGAAGTGAAGCCGCACTGAATGGATTTGAATTTCAATGATCTTCTGGTGAAGTATGGACATTTTTGAAGTTTAAAAAAGAGAGAAAAAAAGCAAACAAACTGGATTTTTTTCATTGAGCTCCCTAGGTTTTTGCATTCGTGTTTCTGAGTGTGTCTGTCAGTAAAATCTTATAGTGCCTGTAGCTACACTTAGGACGTTAAGGAGACAAATTAGGTAATGTTTGTGTAGATTGCGGTTGGATGGAAGAAAGATGCCTGTGATGATTTCAATGGTTTCTTTGACGGATATGATATTTAACACTGTAGCACCTAGAATTTGGGGGAGTGTCAGAGCAAGACAGGGATACCACATTTTAGGACACACCTTTTCATGAGTATTTATGCCAAGGTGAACCCTCTAAAGATTTTAGAGAAAATAAAGAGAATTTTCACCCCAGACATTGGGGAAAGGGGAGTGATTCCAAAATCTACTTTTGGAAACAAGTCACATAACTGTATCCTTTTATTTTATTAAACTATATTATTTTAAACTATGGTTTAAGCCCCTTACTTCCTATGGTAGTAAAATTTATAGCCAGTAAGTGAGGATCATTTCTGCATATAGATGAGATTCAGTTTATTTCTTGAATTGGAATGAACGGCACCTCCGATGGCATAAGTGTAAAGTAGGATGGTCCAGGTTTCGATCCCAGTTCTACTGAAGTAATAACACAAATAATGTGAGCAAGATAACCTCTTCAAACCTTGGTTTCCTCCTTTAGGTAATGGGAATAAAAACAGTGCCTTCTCTGAAAAGTTGCTGGGCAGATAAAAGGTGGCAATCCTTTCAAAGCTCTCCATATGATATCCCGTAGGTAGTAAATACTCAATAAATGGTGACTACCATTATCATTACTATTGTTTTTATGTTTCCATGAACCAATATATATCTATTTGAATTCCATCATTGAGTAGATTTGGTATCTCTAATAAAAGAAGCATTTTGAAATACTTCTGGGAGATAGATGCAATTAATTTGTGCTTTTCGATATATTTTCTCTCTTTAAGCTATGAGGCTTTGAAATGAGATACAAAAGCAAGCAGTAATGGCATATTTATGATTCTTATTTCTCTGTGCCCTGAAAGAACATAATCTACTAGTAAAATTAGCTAAGTAAATTATACTCACTGTATAAGGCTGGCAAATGAACTCATGAGTCAAAAGTGTTTATTACAATTGAAGTTTCAAGTAGATATATTTGCAGACTGTCGAGTTATTTCAACTTTACATTTGCTGTTTCAACAACTTTATCCTTCTGCCTTCTTGGGGACAGGGGTACATTATAGAACTCAGAAGGTTCTAACATTAAAGACAGTTACAATGATACTAAAGCTATCCCGAAGACTCACTGAGAGGGTAACATAAATTTGGACTATGAATGGTACTATTTTTTAACCTGGAATTTCCGAGGCAATTTTTGTTGCAAGTAAGTCCAGCACTTAGCACAATGCTGAACACATAGTGGGCACTCAAGAAATATTGATAAAATGAGTGAAAATTAGAATTATCTAACCAAATTGGTTTAATTTTTCAGATAACTGAAATTTAACCTTGCAAGCCAAAAACTTTGTATTTTATGATGTGAATTTTTATAAAACTCATCGACATATCACAGAGATACCTCAAAACTATAGGGCTTTTGAGGTTTTTTGTTTTTGAGAAGGAGTCTCACTCTGTCACCCAGGCTGGAGTGCAGTGGCTCATTCACAGCCACTGCAGCCTCAACCTCCTGGGCTCAGGTGATCCTTCCACCTCAGCCTTCCAAGTAGCTGAAACCACAGGTGAGCACTGCCATGCCCAGCTAATTTTTTTATTTATGGTAGAGATGCGGTCTTGCCAAGTTGCCGGGGCTGGTCTCAAACCCTGAGACTCAGGCAATCCTCTCACCTCTGCCTCCCAAAGTGCTGGGATTACAGGCATGAGCCACTGCACCTGGCTTCAAAAATGGGATTGAGGAGAAGTACATTGCCTGCTGATCTGCTTTCTACATGCCAAGCAGAGAGTTGACTTCTTTTTGACAACTTGACCTTGAGGTGGCCTTATGCTAAGAGGCGCTGACTATTTATGTGCCTACCCAGGCCTGCAGGGCATGGTTGTTGTTGAGGATGGTGGTGCAGAGGGTGGTAGTGGTGGTTTTTTTCTAACATTTTTTTTTAATTTCTGCTTTTTATAGTTCAATGAACAACTTTGACCTCTGTCCTTCTACTTCAATATAGACAGAGAAGCCAAAGCATGGGGGAATTACAAGTAAAATAATACTGAGTAGAATTTGAGAGCCTCTTCTATGAGTAAAGGAAGAAAACTTTAACATACAGAAGTTGTGATATAAGTTTCAAATATTTACAAGCCCTTAGGGTTTTTCTTCCCAATTCTCTGCTATTTTTCAAAAAAGCAAAAGGGGAAAGTTAGTGTTGAATGCTTTTATGAATTAAACAGTGCCCCAAACATTATTCCTTTTAATCTTATGATAGTTCAAAAAGGCATGGGGATTCATATTTCCTTTTTATTGGTCTAGAGAACAGCCTTGGGTCAGCCAAATGACTTACCCAGAGACACACTCTTCGGAGGACGGGAGCCATAGACTAAAATCCAGGCAGGTGTAATTTCAAAACCTGTGCTACTCAGCTACTCACCCTGCCATTGCCCTGGGCCAGGCAGCTAGTGGCACCTCTAACTGAAGTCAGTGGTACCGTGTCAGTCACAGGAGGGACCCTATGGCAATGCTGGTACACGTCGAGGAGACACAATACCACTATGAATTCCACTATGGGGATGGGCCTCAGCAAAGGCATTATAAAGGGGTTTTCTTACATGTTTTTCAAAAGATTTTACTATTTTGAGCCTGGGAAAAGCTTCAAGACAGTAGGTGAATGTCCTCGACAATTCTGTGCCTTGTATCTTATTGATGTCCACAGAAACCGGACTTCTTTGAGCACTGTGGAGTGTGCTCATGGAGCCCATTGTTCCTAGAAACTACATGTCTATATTTGATGTTAAGAATTGAAGTGTTAGACCAGACGTAGTGGTTCATGCCTATAATCCCAGCACTTAGGGAGGCCAAGGTGAGAGGATTGCCCAAGTCCACAAGTTCAAAACCAGCCTGGGCCACTTGGCGAAACCTCGTCTCTACAGTAAATCAAAAATTAGCTGGGCTTGGTGGTGCGTGCCTGTGGCTCCAGCTACTTGGAAGGCTGAGGCAGAAGGTGTGAGCCCAGCAGATTGAGGCTACAGTGACCGAGAGCGTGCCATTGCCCTCCAGCCTGGGCAACAGAGTGAGACTCCAACTCAAAAGAAAACAAAAAAGAATTGGAGTGTTAGCAATCACTCTTGTACGTTGGTGGTGGTGGTACAAAATGGTCCAATCTTTATGGAAGGGAGGTTGGCACTATTAAAATTACAAATACAATTACCCACTAAGACAACAAAGTCCCTTTTATGGGACTTTGTCTTACAGATAAATATGTATGTGTCAGTAATGACATGTGTACATGATTATTCATGCAGTATTGTTTATAATAGCAAGAAAAAAATGGAGGGAAGAGACTCACGTGTTCAATTAAAGGGGACCTAGTTAAATTGTGGTACATCCATACAGCAGGATATGGTGCTGGTGCTGTGATGGTGAAAAACGATAGTTTTCTTTTTAATTATATAGAAAGAGGAGTTGCAGGGTGCTTTGCTATGCAAAGAGCAAGGTGCAAAGCAGTGGAACAGGCTGCATTTTTCTGTAAGAAAGGGGAAGTGATGAAGTTAGCTATTCCCTTTGCTTGTATTTGCATAAAGCAACTCTGGAAAGATGCCTAAGAAACAAACTAAAGTGATTACCATGAGGGTGGTAGGAGAAATGGTGTGAACCATGGCAGGAGTGGGAGAAAGATAATACAAGTTTAGGGGAGGCCTGGAGGGCGGGAAATATGGACACAGATGCAACCACAGAGATAGGCAGGAATGAGGGGGTAGTTGTATGTAGATTCTCCAACAGTCACACCGCTGAGGAGTATTTTGTAAAGACTTTTGTCTTAAGAACTAGTCACAACTCTGACATCTGTGAGTTGATTTAAACCCTTTTTGAGCTTCCTTATATTTTCACCCGCCATATTGTGTAAGGGGGGATAATGAGTTTCATGAGGTAACTCCCTAAAGAGCAGAGTACTGTACAGTATAACTTCATCATACCTACAAATAACGTATGTGAAATTAAGTGCTCATTCTCAACAAAAAAAGAAAAAATGAGGACCAGGCAGTAATTCATTAGATTCTGCAGGCCATTTCCAAGGATGAGCAGAGAGCATGTGCCCCAGCAGACCCTCTGCCCGTCAGCTCCTAATAGGACTATCTTGCCAGGCAAAGTATGATTCTAAGATTTAAAGATTCATATCTGTCCCGCCACACAGACTCCAAATTCAAGCTTGGTCCTTAATCAAAGATAAATGATCTCATCTGATACTAGTTGAGTCCCTCATTTGGCAAAGTGATATGATGTCTCCAATGCAAGGAAAATTTGGAACTGTTTTTGTGCTCAGTGCTGGCCTTTGATTTCAACCAGCGGCCCCCTCAAGGAAGATGAAGTATCTTCTTCAAGTTTTAGACATGTCTCCTGAATATAGTATTTCAGAATGTGATGGATACTAAAGTCTGACTTCATACAGTATGTGTTTACTGAATACTGCGTCTAGCCGGATGGTGGCTCACACCTGTAGTCCCAACACTTTGAGAGGCGGAGGTGAGAGGATTGCCTGAGCCCAGGGGTGTGAGACCATCCTGGGCAACTTGACAAGACCTCATCTCTACAATAAATTAAAAAATTAGCCAGGCGTGGTGGTGGACACCTGCGGTTCCAGCTACTTGGGAGGCTGAGGCGGAAGGATCTCCTGAGCCCAGCAGGTTGAGGCTGCGGTGGCCATGAGAGTGCCACTGCACTCCAGCCCTGGTGACAGTGAGACTCCAACTCAAAAAAAGAGAAGAAAACTGCATCTATCTTCTTTTAGTACAAAGAAATATAAGAAATAATTTCTGCAAAGTACAGTCCCATTGAAGACTGCAAATAAACACCCACCAACATGAGTCAACAAAACAATGTTAAAAATAAGTCATGAGGTAACGCTAAAATGTGTAGAACAATTGGTAATTAGAGTATAACACATGATATTCATGCATCAACTAATAGGTAAGTATCTCTTACATATCAGGCATCATACGAGGAGCTGCAAGCAAAACAGACATGGTTCCGACCCCCCATGGAACTTACTGTCTAGGGGAAGAGGCTGACAGTGAACAAGTGAATAACTATAACAATGAAGAAAATGATGTTACTTATAAAGGGCTAAAAACAAAAAAAGTTCAGCCACAGTGGCCCACACCTGTAATCCCAGCACTTTGAGAGGTCGAGGTGGGAGGATCACTTGAGCCCAGGAGTTTGAGACCAGCCTGGGCAGCACAGTGAGATGCCATCTCCAAGGAAAAAAACAAAAACTCAATAAATTTTAAAATAAGGATCTATTAAAATGAGGGCTCAAGGAGTCAACTCAAGTGTTTAAGGTGACATTGAAGTTGAAACTGGGGCATGACCACCCCTGATGGACTGCAGGGTCCAGATAGAGAAAATCGCCCCTGTCAGGGCCTGAGCCACGATCCCCTTAGCCTGTCAGAGGCTGGAGAGTGACCTCCTGGACACCGAGGAGAATGGATTCAAAAGAGGGAGGGAAGCCAGGCTCCGTGGCTCAGCCTGTAAGCCCAGCACTTTGGGAGGCCGAGGTGAGTGGATTGCCTGAGCCCGCGGGGTCGAGACC
>NW_007251321.1:128936-129915 GCF_000164805.1 Carlito syrichta | reverse complement strand
AAAAAAAAAAAAAAAAGAGGGAGGGGAGAGGCCTTCAGGCCTCACTAAAGAATTTGATTTTATTTGATGTGTAAATGGAGGGGCACTGCATAATAGCACAAGAATGAGAGGCAGTGGGCAGAATTAAAGAAGGCTTGTGGGGGAGGGGAGAGTTCACCATGGAGAAAGAGGTCAAGATGAGGGGCAAGGTGAGCATACGCAGGGTGTCCAGCCGACTGCAGAGAAAGGTTGAGTGGACAAGTGGTGAGACTGAGCAGGAAGGGGTGGGGGGAGCGGGAAGCCTGGAAATCCTGCTTGGTGCTTGAAGCGGCAGTGGGAACCCTTGCCACCATGACAGTGGGGTGCAGTGAAGTGCTGAACTGAGTGTGTTCCAGGACCCAAGAGCTCGGTGCTGAGAGGACATGCTGTGGACCTTCAAGAAGGGGGGAGAGACAGGAGAATAGTGGTGGAGGGAGTCATAGGGAAAAGCTTCAAGGTGAAAGGGAACGTTGTTATGTTTGGGTCTCCCCATATCTCAGCCCTCATCCTTATAGACTTAAGGGTTCCAACCTTCTTAGTTAACATTTTTTTAAGAGATGGGGTCTCACTCTGTCCCCCAGACTGGAGTGCAGAAGCACAATCTTAGCTCACTGCAGCCTCGGACTCCTGGGCTCAAGCAATCTTCCTGCCTCAGTCTCCCAAGTAGCTGGGAGTGCATGCACACACCACCACAAGTGGCTTGGTGAACCTTGTACAGAAGCCCTCTGCCCCACTGACGGATTTCATTGAGGTATACATTGGGTGCCTCTAAGATACCATGCTAAGCACCCTGAAGAACAAATAATTATATATTCATGCTCTGAAGCCAATTACAATCTTCTACATATGTGGTGAGGCCATTACTTTCAAGTGATGATTAAATTATGCTTTTCTCTGGCTCTTCTTTTTTTTTTTTTGAGTTGGAGTCTCACTCTGCCGCCCAGACTGGAGTACAGTGGCC
>NW_007251321.1:125402-128793 GCF_000164805.1 Carlito syrichta | reverse complement strand
TTTTTTTAATAAAAGGGTTTGTGTGTGTGTGTGTGTGTGTGTGTGTGTGTGTGTTGGAGTTTCACTCCGTTGCCCAGGCTGGAGTGCAGTGGCACACCCACAGCCACCCCAGAGTCGGCCTGCTGGACTCTCGCGATTCTTCAGCCTCAACCTTCCAAGTAGCCGGAACTACAGGTGCATGCCTCCACGCTTGGCTAATTTTTTTATTTTATTGTAGAGACGAGGTCTCACCAAGTTGCCCAGGCTGGTCTCGAACCCACGGACTCAGGCAATCCACTCGTCTCAGCCTCCCAAAGTACTGGGATTACAGGCTGGGCTTCCAAGCCCGACCTTTGTTTTGTTTTTAATCACAGGAGATAGCCTCCATATTTAAATTCCAGCTCTGGTATGAACTTACTGTAGCATCTCGAGCAAGGTACTTTCTTCATTGAAGTCTCCGTTCCTCAACCTCAAAAGGAGGGAGAATAAATCTTCCTCACAGGGTGATTTGTGAGGGTTTCCTGAAACAGCCTGTTAAGAAGTGCCTCCCATTTGCCAGGCGCAGTGGTGCATGCTTGTAATCCCAGCACCTTGGGATGCCGAGGTGGGAGAATAGCTTGAGCCCAGGAGATCAAGACCAGCCTGGGCAACATAGTGAAACCTCATCTCTACAAAAAAAATTAGCCAGGTGCCGTGGCATGTGCCTGTAGTCCCAGCTACTCTAGAGTCTGAGGCAGGATGATTACCTGAGCCAGGGAGGTCAAGGCTGTGGTGAGCCACGATCATGTCACTGCACTCTAGCCTGGGCAGCAGAGTGAGACCCAGCCTTAAAAAGGAAAAAAAAAAGCTTTAAGTGCCTGCTACTCTTAAGTGATTGATGCTGGTCCTTCCTGGCTGTGTGTTGCCAGATATCTATGAGGGTCTTCCCATTGCCAACTCCCTGGTCCACTGATCTGTACACTACACATCTTTTCTGGTTGTGCAGCACTGTGTGGTCAGGCCACCAAACAGGCTAACTTCATCCTCCATCGCAGAAGACGTGTGTTAAAGCACTTACACAGCCCAAGTTTGAATTCCCAGGTCAGCCTCTTACTGTGTCACTTTGGGCAGGTTACTTCAGCTCTTAGATTTATCCTCCTTGTATAACGGTAGATACTGAGTATGAAATGTGCTTGTGTCTAAAATGATGAGCACACTGTTCCCCCCACAAGCTTATGGTGACACCAATGCCTGGTGCACACTAGCTCCTTAATACATATGAGTCCCTCCCTGGTCACTCTCTGTGTTTGTTTTCTGTGGCTGCTAAAACTAATTACTACAAACTTGGAGTCTTAACACGTCGCAAGTTTATCTGACAGGTCAGAACTCCAAGGAGGGTCTTGCTGAGCTAAAACCAAGGTGTCAGCAAGACTGTGCTCCTCCTGGGATCTCTTCTTTGTCTTCTAGATTCTAGATTCTTCCCTCCTTCCTGGGCTCCTCTCCCATCTTCAAAATCAGCAATCGTTTCAGTTCAGCTTCTGCTTCTGTCATTTTGTCTCCTTTTCTAACTCGGACCTGTCTTTCTCCCTCTTCTCCCTGAGAAAAGGACCCTCTGGGTAGTTTAGGATAATCTCTCCATCTCAAAATTCTTAAATCAACCACATCTGCAAAGTTTCTTTTGTCATGCAAGGTGCCATATCTACAGTCTCCTGTGACTAGAATGTGGCCATCTTTAGGGGGCCACTCCCAGTAACTGCTTGTAACTGCCTGCCACTCCCTGTAACTTTTTCCTGATGTTCAGCCTGAACTCATCATCCTTGGCCCTAAAATAAATCTTATCCTCCAACTTTTTGGCTGCCATGATGCCAACTTCACTGGATCATCCAAACCTCTACCTGATGATACATGGATTCCAAGACTAAGGCTAGGTGTGGTGCCTCATACCTGAAATCCCAGCACCTTGTGGGGGCAAGGCGGGAGGATCACCTAAGGCCAGGAGTTCAAGACCAGCCTGGACAGCATAGCGAAACCCCATCTCTACAAAAAATAAAAGGATTAGCCAGGCATGGTGGCACACACCTGTAGTCCCAGCTACTTGGGAGGCTAGAGTGGAAGGATCGCCTGTGCCCAGGAATTAAAGGCTGCAGCGAGCTAGGATCATACCACCGCACTATAGCCTAGGCAACAGAACAGGACCCGGCCTCAAAAAAACAAAAACAAAAAACCAAGAGTAGTGAAACAGACTGAACTTGAGCATTTTGTAGACAACCCCCTTGTTACAGATGAGAAAAGAGAAGCTAACCATAGGAGACAATTATCCATTTAAGGTCATACCAGTTACCTTAGACCAAGGTCTAGGGTTAAAATTTCCTGACATTTGGGCAACCCCTTCAGGTCCCCTCCCACTGTGGGAGCTTTTCTGACCTATCAATAAATCCTGCTTCCTCAAAAAAAAATTTCTGATATTCAAGCCAGGGGTCTTTGCACTATATGTTTTTTATACTGATTCGTCTTACAAAGTTACATAAATTGCTCATTTTCAATGTTTGAAATCTTTTTCTTAATGACAGGAATAATGAGCTTAGAAGTTGTATTATTCAGGGTTCTCCAGAAAAACAAAACCTATAAGATAGATATAATTATAGGTATCTATAGTTATATAGATGTCTACATTAGCCAATAGATAGGCAGATAGACGACTGATGGATAGATGATAGATACATACATACATACATACATACATACATACATGCTGTAAGAATTGGCTCATGCAATTATGGAGGCCAAGAAGTCCCGCAATCTCCCATCTACAAGCTAGAAAATAAAGAAAGCCAGTGGTATAATTCAGTTCTTTCCTGAGAACTCAGAAGAGCCAGTGGTGTGAATCTTTCTCTGAGTTTGAAGACTTGAGAGCCAGAGCACTGATGTCTAAGGGTAGGAGATGGATGTCCCAGCTCAAACACAAGCAAATTCATCCTTTCTCTGCCTTTTTGTTCTATTCAGACCCTCCGTGGATTGGGTGATGCTCACTGGCATCGATGAGTGTGATCTTCTTACTCAGTCTGCCAGTTCAAATGTTAATCTCTTTCAGAACCACCCTCAAAGACACATCCAGAAATAATGTTTTACAGCTATCTGGGCATCCCTTAGCTCAGTCAAGTTGGCACATACAATTAGCTCTCACAGAGTTTTTATTTTTGTTTTTTAAAGTAGGTTTGAGTTCCAATTACACCATTTACTGTTTACTACTTACAAGCTATGTGACCTGGGGTTAATCCAGGTTGAGTCTCAGTTCTCATGTAAAATGAGAATATTAATACATGCCCCACCTTCCTACAAGGCTTGTGGTAAAAACCTCTCTTGTAGGCTTATTGGGTGTTTTCTTTCTTTCTTTTTTTTTTTTTTTGAGTTGGAGTCTCACTCTGTCGCCCAG
>NW_007251321.1:123170-125014 GCF_000164805.1 Carlito syrichta | reverse complement strand
GGGATTACAGGCTGAGCCACCGAGCCCGGCTGGGTGTTTTCTAAATCATAAAGTGGCATTAAAAAATATAAGAAACCGTTTTCATCCCAGTTAAGGTTCCCTCCCTAATCTCTCTCTGACTTTATTCTCTTTGCCTATCTAGATTGCTTTCCAGCATTGGACTCGTGACGCTAAAGTACGAGTATTTTCATCCTACGGTGAAAATATGTAATGGCTCGCTATTGCTGACTGTACCAAATCCCAGTTACATGCCTCAGTTTTCAGGTCCTCCGTAAACTCATTCCAACTTGCAGTGCCAATATTAGTTTACACTGTTGGCTAGAATACCCCCTAGTCGGGAAAACGACCTCCTTGTTCACCTTGCCTTGCTTATTCCTGCCCTGGGTCTTCCGGTCTTGCCTTTTATTTGTTCACAGTAACCGCTTACCACTTCAATTCAAATCAATAAATTTGTCATGAAGGTCCACTATAAAGAAGGTGTCATTCTAGCACGGGCTCAAACTCTCCCTCATATTTCAATACCTATTTCAAGTCCCACCTCCTTTAGCAAAGATGTCGTTGACTTTGCCAGCACAGAATAATACCTACTTCCTGTGAAACTCTGTAGCATTTAGAATCTCTACTATACATTTAAATTTGTTTGTATGCAACGTTACCTTCTCTTAATTCGGGTAATGATTTTTAAACATTTGGAGCCATGAGGAACCATCACTGCATCTAAGCCCTCGTTTTAAACAAGAAGAGTCTGAGACTTATGTGTTCAAGCAGGATTTATTGAGTACTTACTATGTGTCAGGTACATGGAATCCAGTGGTAAAAAAAGCAAATGCATCACTTCCTGGGAACCTAAAGCAAAGTGTCTGAAACCTCCAAGGAGAAGTGGTAGACACATACGAAGTGGAGGGTAACCCATGTGTGGACAGTGACAAGAAAAAACAGTAGGCTCATGAAACCATAGTGTGTCCACAGCACCGGATGCAGTGAGGGGAATGGAAGGAGAGAAGATGGTAAGTATAGACTGGAGCCCATTTTTGAAGATTCTTAAATGCCAGTCTTAAGACCAGGCACAGTGGCTCATGCCTGCAACCCCTGCACTTTGGGAAGCTGAGGCGGGAGGATCACTTGAGGCCAGAAGTTGGGGACTGGTCTGGCCAACACAGCAAGACGCTGTCTTTACCAAAAAAATGTTAAGTTAGCCAGACTTGGTGGCCTGTGCCTGTAGTCTTAGCTATATGAGAGACTAAGGTGGGAAAATTGGTGGTTTGCTTGAACCAATGATTAGGAGGCCGCAGTGAATGATGATCACACCACTGCACTCCACGCTGGATGACAGAGCAAGACCCGGTTTCCTACTCAAAACGGGGCGGGGGGGGAAGTTGATCCTCTTGGCAGTAGGCAATCATCAGAGGCTTTTCTCAGAAAAGCGACAAAATCAAGTTTGTGTTTTAGACATGTAGCTTTGATGACAGTGTGGAAGTTGGAGCAGAGTTGACAGTACGTGGGTGTGCTGGCCTGACTAATTAACTTGTGTCGCTCTAAACTAGTAGCTTTGTGGTCCAATATTTATGTAACACAGGTAACTTTGTTGTTTTTTGGGGTCAAAGTCTCACCCTGTTGCCCAGGCTGGAGTGCAGTGGCACGCTCATGGCCATGGCAACTTTGACCCGCTGGGCTTGCGATCCTTCTGCCTCAGCCTTCCAAGTAGCTACAGACATGTGCCACCATGCCCAATAATTTCAGATTAATTTTTTAAAGCCCAAACAGAGCCGGGCTCGGTGGCTCAGCCTGTAATCCTGCGCCTTGGGAGGCTGAGGTGAGTGGATTGCCTGAGCCCGCGGGTTTGA
>NW_007251321.1:107893-122917 GCF_000164805.1 Carlito syrichta | reverse complement strand
GCACTCCAGTCTGGGCAACAGAGTGAGACTCCAACTCAAAAAAAAAAAAAAAAAAAGCCCAAACAGAACCAATTGGTTTTGTTTTCCTCATCACTTCTATTTTATGATTTTCTAAGCTAAAGCACTTTGGGGGAGCATATTTAAGGTTTAAAATTTAGATAATAAAATAAGTCTTTTAAATAGTCAGCACTACATAATCCATCATTTGGTTTTAAAATTTCAGCAGAATGCCAACTTTCAGTTAATTATAATCACACATAATCTTTGGGAAGAAACTCTAAGAAAGTATATCTCCTGAATAGGACTTTTTTTCTACTCCACAGCACTGTCTGCCTACTTAGGCATATGCAATAGGTAGACCACTAAATTACCCCCAGTGATTCTCCTCTTGGTATATATGCCTTTATGTAATCCCTTCCCCTTGAGTATAGGCAGGACCTGTGACCCACAGAATATGACAAAGGTGATGGGATGCCCCTCTCCTGGATTCTGTTATATTACATTACATAAGACTCCGTCTTAGCAGACTGGAGCTAAAAACTCTCCCTGTGGGCTTAATGAAGCAAGCAGCCATGTTGGAGAAACCCACGTGGCAAGGGAAATCGTGGGAGACCCCTAGGATGGGGGAGCAACCTCCAACTGACAGCCAGCAAAAAGCTGGGACTCTCATTGGTATAATCACAAAGAAGTGAAGTCTGTCAACAACTTGAATATACTCGGAAGTGGGTTTTTTTTATTTTTTTGAGTCAGAGTCTCACTCTGTCACCCAGGCTGGAGTGCAATGGCACACTCATGGCCACTGCAGCCTTGATCTGCTGGACTCAGGAGATCCTTCTGCCTAAGCCTCCCAAGTAACAGGAACTGCAGGCATGCACCACCATGCCTGGCTAATTTTTTGATTTTTTATAGAGACAAGGTCTCGCCAAGTTGCCTGAGTTGGTCTCGAACCCGTAGGCTCAGGAAGTCCTCTCATCTCCTCCTCCCAAAGTGCTGGCATTAAAAGTATGAGCCACTACACCTAGCTAGTTTTTTTATTTATTGTAGAGATGATGTCTCACCATGTTGCCCAGACTGGTCTCCAACCCCTTGACCAGGCAATCTTCTCTCCTCTGCCTCCCAATGTGCTGGGATAACCGGAGTCAGCTGCTGCGCCTGGCTAGAATGTAAACATATAGATCAACATCAAGATTAACCCAAAGAGCTTCTTTTTTTTAAGCGTTGATTTTTGTGTATGGTGATAGGAAGGGATCTTAGTGCTTCCTAATTATTCTTCTATTCTAGAAATATGACCCACCAGAAGAAGGTTGTGCTGTTTGAAGGTATCAGCGAAACACAAACTCTACTAACCAGAGGGTCACACTCCCTGACGACACCATTCATTGAGGTTGTTTTATCTTCTACCTTTTGCAGCCTAAACATAATGAGCAAAGGGAGAGGGTGAAGAGCAAGAGAAACAAGCACGAAAGAGCAGAAAAGGAAAAACCCACTGAGCGATTCCTTTTTATAGTCCTAAAGAAGGGAAGAGAACGATCCCGGATGAAGAAGACGGAGCTTGGTGGGAGGCACGGACAAAGGAGAGAAAATGCAGTATTATACATAACAGAGACAAAAATAGTTTACACACTGCATGCCGATTAGGTTCAGGGAGGCTGAGTCAAGCACAGAGCTGGCATTTCTGGCCCACGCGTGAGCTCTTTTTGACGTGCAGCTTCACACGTAGTGGCCACTGGGTAGTGGGCGCAGCAATCGTCAGGAGCCGTGTCCTGCTCCATAGGGCAGGGAGACTCTTCTTCGTGTCAGCATTTGCAACCAACATTCCCTGGGTGAGAGAATATTCGAGATACAGCGTAGGCAGGATGCAAGACTGAGTGAGACACAGCCCTGCCCTCCAGAGCCTCTCCGATTAGGAGGAGGCGGAGGAGGCGGAGGAGAGACACGAAACAAAACTTTCTAAGTCACGGGTCTGCACGGGCGGCCAAAGAGCTGAACCGAGCAGGCAGACGTGTTTTGTTTGGCCAGTACAGGGTGTGTGTGTGTGTCAATCTAAAAACCTTTAAGCACTCTCCATTCTGACCTGCTTCCCACCATTCCCAAAAGTCTTCCCACGGCAGCTTCCCACATTCACCTACCTGCTTGGTCCTTGAAGGCATCAGAGTTGGCGTCTCCCTGTATCAGTGGGTACATTTGATCCTTGGGTTTTGTCCTCCTCCTGTGACTTTCTTGCATAACAATTGCAAGCATAATGATATTCCTGGCTAGATCAAACAAGCTCTTTTCGCAATAACGGGGCCACCACCGTCCGTCTCCGTGCTTCTTCTTCACTAGCACTGTGCTTGCCTTTGTTCCTGGAACTATGCACTAGTTTTAATGATTTTTCAAGAATAATCCCTAAATCCTTTTCTTGATCTGTGTGCTAGAGGATTATTTTCTGCCCACATCCCTGGACTGGCCTCCTTGCTCCCCAGTTAATTATTAGTTCGTCTACATTAAATTACACTTGCCATCTGCTGATAATATCGCAAAAGTCTCAAAGCCGTTTCCTGTTTATTGTTGGTTGGTTCTGCCTCCTATCAGTGGAATCAGCTACAAACCAGGGGATTTGGCTCTCAGTTTCCTCTCCCAAGCTTCTTCTCTATAGTGAAAATTTGTTGTGAAGATTGCTACAGAAAATACATATGTTTTGTCTCCATAGAAATATATATATATATTTCGGGGTACCAAAAATATGCGTGTGTGTTTTAAGTGATGTTATCTATGTATTACTTTTCAAAGTTCGATTGAATTAGAGTATCAGTGTGTAATTGCAGAAGTTGAATGTGACTTGTATTCATCCTTGGTTGTCGGTATATATTGAATATTACCATTTTAGTACAGTTTTTTCCTTTCTTAAAATGTGTATACTTTTTTTAGTACCGTGTGTGCGTGTGTGAGTGTGTGTATCTGTGTATATATTTTGAAAAGCTAAGACAAAAATCAGTATAGCCAAGCTTTCTGGAAAGAAAAAAGAAAAGCAAAAAAGGCATAGGAGTGTTCAACTTCACGATGGGTCATGAAGTAATGAGTTCTAAGAGACATAAATAAGAAAGAATAACAAATAGTAGAAATAAAAACAGATTCCTCAAAATATAAGACAGCAAAGGTAACCTGAAACTAAAGAACATGAGTAATGCGTTTAAATCATAGGGCACAAATTTAGGTGTAGAAGAAGAAAGGCATTGTTTTGTTTTCTTTCCTTTTTTTGAGTAGGAGTCTCACTCTGTCACCCAGACTGGACTGCAGTGACACGTTCCCGGCCACTGCAGACTCAACCTGCTGGGCTCAGGGGATCCTTCCACCTCAGCCTTTCAAGTAGCTGGAACTATAGGCATGTGCCACCACACCTGGCTAATGTTTTGCTTTATCATTGAGATGAGGTCTCACCAAGTTGCCCAGGCTGGTCTCAACCCCTGGACTCAGGCAATTCTTTCGCCTCGGCCTCCCAAAATGCTGGGATTACAGGCATGAGCCACTGCACCCAGCTGTTTTATTTTCAGTTAAACAATAGCATTTCTATTCCAAGTCCCAACGCTACAAGACTGGCAAGCTTTCAACCTCAGTCATCCTGGCGTGGTCCACATGGGAATGTGGTAAAGTTCTGACCTCACATAGACCAATGCCTGTGGATCTGTTTGCTGCCATAGCAAAATAGCACAGACTGGGTGGCTTAAACAACATACATGTGCTTTTTCTCAGTTCTGGAGGCTAAAAGTCCCAGATAGGTATCAGCAGGGTTGGGTTCCCCTGAGGCCTCTCTCTTTGGCTTGTGGACGGCTGATGTCGTCTTCCTGTGTCCTCATGTGGTCTTCCCATTGTGCATGCCTGTGTTCAAATCTCCTCTTTTTTTTTTTTTGAGTTGGAGTCTCACTCTGTTGCCCAGACTGGAGTGCAGGGGCACACTCCCGGCCACCGCAGCCTTGACCTGTTGGGCTCCGGCGATCCTTCCGCCTCAGCCTTCCAAGTAGCCAGGACTACAGGCATGCACTACCATGCCTGGCTAATTTTTTATTTTTTATTGTAGAGATGAGGTCTCACCAAGTTGCCCGGGTGGGTCTCGAACCCGCAGGCTCAGGCAATCCACTCGCCTCAGCTCCCAAAGTGCTGGGATTACAAGCTGAGCCACCGAGCCCAGCCCAAGTCTCCTCTTCTTATGAGTCATATTAGATGAGGGCCTCTACCCTAGTGACCCCATTTAGCCTAATCATCCTTTAAAGATCCTACTTCCAAACGCAGTCATATTCTGAGGTCCTGGGGGTTAGGGCTTCAACATATGAATGTATGGGAGACACAACACAGCCCGTAACAAGCTAGAATGAGGTGGCCATCGAGTAGTCATCCACACAGAGATAAGAGCCTTATCTTTGGCCACCGGCTGCCAGGTCCCGCAGACCCACTCCTTTCTGCTGCTTCCAAGCAGGTTGGGCCATCTGGACTTACCCACAAGACCAGGAACCATCTAGTGCCCAGGGTTCCACATCCTGATCACACCCCACACCACTCGAAACACCACCACCCTGTCCCCTGGCAGGGATGAAAGAGAGGCCTCTGCTGTGTAGACACCCTTAGTCTCCACTCTGTCATCCAAATGGAGAAGTCTTCTTGGCTTTGGGAAGACCTCTGCTATGTCAGTCCCTATATGCCTTAATGGACCAGCCTTTTAAAACAAAGGGCCAGAGAGCTGGTAGAATCTTCTTTCTTCCTGCCTGCAGTAAACTTCCTTGGGGTAACTTAAATTGAAAGAAACAAAAAAGTAGGAAAAATTGGGATTTCAAGCTACTGGTATCCAGTTACTAGTACTCAATTACCTATGATTAATGCACACACCATGAGTGTCTGTACTTTTTCTAATTCCAGTTTTCTAAGAGTTTCAATTCATATTTTTTAATTGTATGTTGTTTTGTTTATTGTTTTCATTCAAGAATGGCAGGGTCTTGGTCAGGCACGGTAGCTTACACCTATAATCCCAGCACTTTTGGGAGGCCAAGGTGAAAGGATTGCTTGAGCCCATGGGCTCAAGACTAGCCTGGGCAACGTGACGAGACCTTATCTCTACAATAGATCAAAAAATTAACTGGGCATGGTTGCACATGCCTGTGGTTCTAGTTACTTGGAAGACTGAGGCAGAAGGTTCACCTGAGCCCAGCAGTTCAGGCTGTGGTGGCTGTAAGCATGCCACTGCACTCCAGCCTGGGCGACAGAGTGAGACTCTGACTCAAAGAAAAAAAAAGAATGAGAGGGTCTTACAGAAATAGAATATATTATTAACAAATATCATGACCACACATATTTATTATTTACATTAATTTCTACACTTTATTTTGGAATATAAAACAAAAAACTAGCATAAGATAATTATTACATCTGAATGTCCTCTCTTTACAAATACTTTTTCTTTCTGATTTGAAAAAAGGAATGCATGTTGTTATTGGTTAAAAACTTGAAAAATAGAAAGTGAAAGCCATCAGTATCCCTACCACCCAGAAATGGCCCTATTTTATATTTTGAGGTCCCTATTATATTGTTAGATAATCTTTAAGCTATTTGTTGCTCTTTTTTAAGTAGAGATGAGCTCTTGCTATGTTGCCCAGGCTGGTCTTGAACCCCTGAGCTCAAGTAATTCTCCCATGTAGGCCTTCCCTAAGTGCTGGGATTACAGGTGTATGCCACCACGCCCAGCCAGTCGTTACTCATTTTTATTTCACTGATTATGTATTAGATGTTGATTATGTGTAAGGAAATTCTTAGAGAATTCTGCAGAATGTCTTACAGCAGAGTTGGCTTTTGCACTCTGGCCCTAGCTTACCTTATTGCAACAAGGCCCAGGTAATAATGATTGTACAAATCCTTGAGGTCCTGAACCACCATGTGCAGAGAATAGCAAAGGTTTAAAACAGCCTTCTTGGCTGGGCTCGGTGGCTCAGCCTGTAATCCCAGCACTTTGGGAAGACGATGCAAGTGGATTGTCTGAGCCCGCGGGTTCAAGACCCGCCTGGGCAACTTAGCGAGACCTCATCTCTACAACAAAATCAAAAATTAGCCGGGTATGGTAGTGCGCACCTGTAGTTCCGGCTACTTGGAAGGCTGAGGCGGAAGGATCGCCAGAGCCCAGCAGGTCAAGGCTGCGGTGCCTGGGAGCATGCCAGTGCCCTCCAGCTTGGGTGACAGAGTGAGAATCCAACTCAAAAAAAGAAAAATCTCGTGCTACATATGTCCTGAAACACATTTTTTTGTTCTTCTGATCCTTGCTCCAAATGATTATACTGTCAAGGGTGTTAGCCAATGAGCTGAGGAGGAGGTGCCATGAATAGTACAAGGCAGACAGGCCTAGGAAGTGGTTGATGACAGGGTGTGACCCACAAACTTTTTTTTTTTTTTTAGTTGGAGTCTAAAAGAGTGAGTTGCTGGGATGACAGACTGAACCACTGAGGCTGGTCCACAAACTTTTAAATACTAATCCATGGTGACTGCTAGACTTTCTTATGGGCAGTCTGGCTGATTTTAAACCAGCTGTCTCCAGGGAGGATTTTCCTAAAGGAGAGAGGATTTAGTTTACCTCCTTTTTTCTTTTCCCAACTTTACATTCAAGATGAGCCAGGCCAGCAGGCACAGGGAATGTGGCTTCTGTTTTGCCCTGTTAGAAGCGGGAAGTCAATAGCTAAAAATTTATAAAACAGCCCGTGCATGGTGGCCCACACCTATAATCCCAGCACTTTGGGAGGCCAAGGTGAGAAGATTGCCCCCGCGGGTTCAAGATCAACCTGGGCAACTTGGCGAGACCTCATCTCTACAATAAACAAAAAAAATTAGCTAGGCGTGGTGGCACATGCCTGTAGTTCTGGTTACTTGGAAGGCCGAGGCAGAAGGATTGTCTGAGCCCAGCAAGTCAAGGCTGTGGTGGCAGTGGGTGTGCCACTGTACTCCAGCCTAGGCAATAGAGTGAGACTCCGACTCAAAAAAAAAAGATGTCAAACACCATTAAAGTGTTTACAGTTGGAGTCAGCAGAGCAAAGCAGGCCCTGTACCCTTCTTGAGCACCCCCCATTACAAGCAGAACAGGAGCTTATCATTGCAGCTCAGATGCCAAAATAAGGACAAATTCGCGACTCTCACACCCCCAGCCCCTCCCAAACATTTTCCAGAGATAGAGGGAATAAAAGCCAGTCACCAAGACTCCCTAGGACAATTCTCCCTCTGAGACTGTCTTCACTCCCTTTCCTTGGAGTGTACGCTTCACTTCGTCGGGTAGCTCTCCTTTTGAGACTGCCTGCACTCCTTCCCTCTTGAGTGTGTACTTTCACTTGAATAAACATCTTGCTTTATTCGCCAACCTGGCAACTCGCTCTTAAATTCTTTCCTGGGGTGAAGTCAAGACCCTGGGCCAGAGCTGAAGTCTCTTCTCCTCACACTAGAGAGACCTCTCAGGCAACAAAAATGCTTCATCTCAGAAATAAAGAAAAGCAAGCCCCTAAAAGCAAGCAGCTGCTGGAGAAGTACAAATTCACCTGAGACAGGGCATAGCAACTGGTACCAGAAACCCCAACGTTCTCTCTTCATCTTTCCTCTCAGCTTCTTTCACCAGATTTATCCACATGATAGGAAATGTGTCCATGTTGTTCTCAAGTATAACATCTTGTAGCTTGTGTCCCCAGAGGAATGCAAATCGACCTCTTTTGCCTTGAGGTCAAAAATAGTAGAGAAAAGGCCAGGTGCAGTGGCTCAGCCTGTAATCCCAGCACTTTGGGAGACAGAGATGAGAGGATTGCCTGAGCCCGGGGGTTCGAGACCAGCCTGGGCAACTTGGTAAGACCTTGTCGCTACGATAAATCACAAAAACTAGCCGGGTGTGGTGGCGTGCATCCGTGGTTCCAGCTACTTGGGAGGCTGAGGTGGAAGGATTGCCTGAGCCCAGCAGGTTGAGGCTGTGGTGGCTGTGAGCATGCCACTGCACTCCAGCCTAGGTGACAAGAATGAGACTCCAACTCAAAAAACAAAAAGTAGAGTAAGACCTAATTGGCTCTGCTTCCAGGTGCCCTCTCTTGGACCAGTCAATTATGATTGTGGCAGAGAGGAGGTGAGGAGTCAGAGTACTTCAAGGTAGGCCCCCGGAGGTTGGGTTCCCACGAGAAGGGGGATGCTGAGCAGAAAATCCCATAAAAGTCCAGAACAAACATTTATTACTTATACCCATGGATAGTTCTCCAACCGATAAGAGTATACATCTTCGCCGGGCTCGGTGGCTCAGCCTGTAATCCCGCACCTTGGAAGGCTGAGGTGAGTGGATTGCCTGAGCCCGCGGGTTTGAGACCGCCTGGGCAACTTGGCGAGACCTCACCTCTACAATAAATAAAAAAATTAGCTGGGCGTGGTAGCGCATGCCTGTAGTTCCAGCTACTCGGAAGGCTGAGGCAGAAGGATCGCCGGAGCCCAGCGGGTCAAGGCTGCGGTGGCCGGGAGCGGCCCCTGCACTCCAGTCTGAGCCACAGAGTGAGACTCCAAAAAAAAAAAAAAAGAGTATACATCTTCAATGTTTACTATTATTTTTAAAATTAGTAAGATATGTATATTACACATATATGTTTAGATTTTTAAGAGATGGGGTCCTCATTCTATCACCCAAGCTGGAGTGCAGTGGTACAATTATAGCTCACTGCAACTTCAACCTCCTGAGAGATACTCCTGCTACAGCCTCCTGAGTAGCTGAGATCAGGAGTGAGCCACTATACCTGCCCTAAAACATACTTTGAGCTTACTTAATGTACTTAAAATCACAACCAAACTGGCTTTTTAAATGTTTATTTCAGACTCCTGCGAGTTTGCTTTCTGAAGTGAAAGCTATCATCTCCCAAAGGACAGAAGAGTTAATATAGCTCCTCTTTTTCTAGAAAACAGAAAAAAGGACCAGCTCTTGTGGTGTGCGCATACGAGGATGTCTGATTTGGGGTGAAGAGTCTGTTAATGTGATTCTGACTTAGAACAAAGAGGAGCTAGGAAGAGAAGTGCTCAGGGAAAGAACATTTTTGTTTGCTTATTCACTTCCCAGAAAGAGACAGGAAAACTCGCCTCAATGAAGAACTCACTCTGTGCCGGGCATTGGGCTAAGAGTTTAACATTCATCATCATTTAATTTTTACTGCTCTCCTGTAGATAAGAAATCATTCCCGTCTCGCCCATGAGGGAACTGAGCCGCAGGGAAGTTAAGTAATTTGCCCAAGTCACACAGCCAAAGTGGTGAAGCTGGTATTTTAATTTGGGTCCATGTCAATGTTAAGTTCACACTATTTTTAAGATTCCCAGTAATGGAAGTAGAGTAATAAGAGAATGAGTTGGAGTTGGATAAGAAACAGGGAGGAATCCATAATACCACTGTGGATAAAATTTCAGCTTTGAAAAATAAAATATGAAGTCAATGAATTATACTTTACTTAGACTAATTGAAGAAAGATTTAGGAATCACTTCTACTACCTATTGGATGAAGAAAGCAACACAGAAATGAGTAAAAAAGGAACAGTGGAACAGTGTGTCCAACAGTCCAGAAATTTTGCTGTTGCTTTTTTTTTTCCTTTAATGAAGTTCAAGAGTGAGTTGAGATATAAAGAATTACAGGATCCCTTAATGATACAGTGAGAATTGTTTAAGGTGTAAAACACTGGTTTGGGTTTTACCAGAATTCCTTAGCGTCTAGCGTTTTAGCATTTTATTGTTTAATATTTTAGGGTACTTCAAAGTTTCAGAACAGTTATATGAAAATAAAAACATCATCGTTGTTGTTGGTGCTTGATACTAAAATGTTAAAAAATATAACACAAATGATATAAAATTGAATAGTCCCTGGATCAATTAGTACGTTTAACGGTCTATAATTATTACCAAAGGATTTTAAGAAAAGTGTTTAACGTTTGTTTTTTGAGTTGGAGTCTCCCTCCATCGTCGCCCAGGCTGGATGGAGTGCAGTGGCACACATGCTCACGCCCACCCCAGTGTCGACCTGCTGGGCTCCGGCGGCCCTTCCGCCTCAGCCTTCCAAGTAGCCAGAACTACAGGCGTGCGCTACTATGCCCGGCTAATTTTTGATTTATTGTAGAGATGAGGTCTTGCCGAGTTGTCCAGGCGGGTCTCGAACCTGCGGGCTCAGGCAATCCACTCACCTCGACCCCCCCGAATTGCTGGGATTATGGGCTGAGTCGCCGAGCCTGGCCCTGTTTAACTTTTTTAAAACATTTATTAAAATGTTTTATGGAAAGTGAAGAAGTATATGCTGATGAAAAAAAAAAGAAAAGTTTTATTAAGACATGTGCGGAAGTATCACCTGAGCCCAGCAGGTCGAGGCTGTGGTGGCCATGAGTGTGCCACTACACTCCAGCCTGGATGACAGAGTGAGACTCCAACTAAAAAAAAAAAAAGACATGTAGTTCTTTTCTAACAGGAAACAGCTAAGGATGCAATATTTGATTCCCTACATCTAGTAACTGCTTCTCTAGGTCTATCATTTTTTTAGTGTATGCTTTTTTTTTTTGAGTTGGTGTCTCACTCTGTCACCCAGACTGGAGTGCAGTGGCCACGCCTGGCTAATTTTTTTTTTATTATTATTATTGTAGAGATGAGGGCTCGCCAAGTTCCCCAGGCGGGTCTCAAAATCGCGGGCTCAGGCAGTCCATTCACCTCGGCCTCCCAAGACGCAGGATTACAGGCTGAGCCACCAAGCCCAGCCAGTCAATGCTTTTAAAGCTCAAAACAATAGTACATAATGGAAATGTTCGTTTTTCTGTAAGAGTAACGTAAATTGCCAGTTGCTGCCACTTCCTCAGTGACTCAGGTATTCTTGAAATGTGTCATATAACAGAATGCCTGGATGTGAGCCCCACTCTGAAACTAGAAGGATCTTCTTGGATCCACTCCTGTTCAGCCTCAGCCCATGCCTTTCACTCTTCAGGGTCCCAGTTTCATTGCATTGAGATAGAAAAAATAACCTCATCTCCTACTTGTATCCTGAAGTCAGTAGGAAAATCAGGTGTGCGCACATCTCCCTAGGAGCACTGGGTATGCTCAAAGCCCACCTCATCCATCTTTGTCCCCCGGGACTGGTCTACCGGGTGTTCAATGAATGTTTGAAGATTACATTGAGGAAGGAAGTTCAACCAAGAGTCTAAAAATAAAACCAAGCATCTGTAAGGCTCAGGTCCTCAGCGTTCCTACCCACCACGAAACGTACACTGCCATCTGAAAACAGTGTTTGTGTGCTTTGGGTGAATGGATATCTGTGAATATCCTGTATTCACAGAAGGAGAGAAAGGGAGTGTGAATCTAAGCACATACGTGTCAAAATCAACGTAACGTAAAGGTTTCTAAAAGGGGTTAAATAAATATTTATTCATCCACATTTTTAAATTATTTATTTATTTATTTATGTGGTTTTTTTTTTTTGTTTTTGTTTTTTGAGTTGGAGTCTCACTCTGTCGCCCAGACTGGAGTGCAGTGGCCGCCCCCGGCCAGCGCAGCCTCGACCTTCTGGGCTCTGGGGATCCTTTCGCCTCAGCCTTCCAAGTAGCTGGAACTACAGGCGCGTGCTACCACACCCGGCTAATTTTTTTTTTTTTTTTTGATGTATTGTAGAGATGAGGTCTCGCCAAGTTGCCCAGACAGGTCTCGACCCACAGGCTCAGGCAATCCACTCACCTCAGCCTCCCGAAGTGCGGGATTACAGGCTGAGCCACGGAGCCCAGCTTCATTTTTTTTTTTTTTACATTTCTAAGATGATTTGATGTGTAAGAACTGGTGATGCCTATTTAATGTTTATATCTTGACTCTGTAAAGTTTGTAGGGTATGCCTTGATTATGATTTATATTGTGGTATAGTTCTTTAATGTTTCTATTATGCTATGGTTTCCTTATGTTTGTTGAGATATATCTATATCGCCCATGTATTGCATTAGTATTGTGTTTTTTTAGGCACTAGAAAAATAGAATATGTTGTGCTTTACATTAAATAGAATGGTGGTTAAATTAAGCAGTGGCTCATGCCTGTAATCCCAGTGCTTTGGAAGGTAGAGGCAAGAGGATTGCCTAAGCCCGGGGTTCAAGACCAGCCTGGGCTACATGGCGAGACTTTCTCTCTATAATAAATCAAAAAATTAGCCAGGCGTGGTGGTGCCTGCCTGTGTTTCCAGCTACTTGGAAGGCTGAGGCAGAAGGATTGCCTGAGCCCAGCAGGTTGAGGTTGTGGTGGTCGTGAGTGTTTCACTGCATTCCAGCCTGGGCAACAGTGAGACTTTAACTCAAAAAAGAAAGAAAGAAAGAAATTAAGCAACACCAGGAGGTAATGTTGAATTCTGCATATTTGCTCATGGGTAGAAAAGCGGATGTTAGCTTATTGAACTATGGAATAGTATAGTGGGTTCTGAGAGACTTGTATATTTACCTTGACTCATGTTGCTAATTATCAGAATCTATTTTTTTTATCTATCTTTATTATATTTCTGGATTATAAGTGAGTTACAAGTAACAAAAGTATAGATTTATGAAGCTTTTTAAAAAAGTCGATTTGATAACTTCAGTTTGATTTGTGGGACAGAATAGATAAGGTATTTGAATGAAAATAAAGTATCTTCAAACTCAGCACAATTTGGTTGGGTTCTTAAGTTGGCCTAACTTAAATGCTTTTTTTTTGAGTTGGAGTCTCACTTCGTCAGTCAGGCTGATGGAGTACAGTGGCACACTCACAGCCACCCCAGTGTCGACCTGCTGGGCTCTGGCGATCCTTCTGCCTCAGCCTTCCAAGTAGTTGGAACTACAGGCGTGCATTACCATGCCCAGCTAATTGTTTATTTATTGTAGAAATGCGGTCTAACCAAGTTGCCCGGGCTGGTCTCAAACCCGCAGGCTCAGGCAATTCACTTGCCTCGGCCTCTCATGGTGCTGGGATTACAGGTTGATCCACCAAACTTGGCTAACTTAAATGCTTTTAATGATTTATCCACATTTAAAGATGTGGGTTAACCTGGCTTATCTTGACAGTGTTTTAATTTTTCTCCTAATTTTGACATTTGAGGGAAGCAAAGTTTATCCAGCACTTTCTTTTTAGAATTTCGTCCCATAAATGCAAGTATTTGGCTATTAGAAACTTCTTGAGATAGTAGATATTTTTTATTAATAATATGAGATAGATAGATGGCTGGAGACAACGAATAGGGAGGGAGTGTTTGAGAGATGACCCAGAGTTAGTTGTACTTTGTGTGGGTTCCTCAAATGAATGAGAATCCAGTAGAATGATTTGAAGATGGAGGTGATAATTGTGTTTCTTGATAATTGTGTTTCTCAACAAATTTGAGAAGGCAGGTAGCAGCGTTCTCCACAAGCTGGAGTCTGGAGAGCAGGCATTTCACGAGGCCCTAGAGAAGGGAATTACAGCTGTCAAAGAAAGAAGAGATGTAAGTATGGATGAGGGTTTTCCCTAAGTGGAATTGAGGCAGCTGCGTATATAGGGCAAGTTCAAAATAACTTGTGAACAGAATAGAGCAAAAGGTCAAGCTGGCAAAGAGAGGGTCAAGAAGAACTTTTGAAGATTAGTGTGGGGTGAGAATATTTTAATCAAAGTCTTTAATGTTTACTCTTGCTCAAAAATAATTGAGTCAATTCTTAGCTATATTGGGAAGCCTGGGAGTTGGGAGGGTAGAGAAGAACATCCACAGGGAGTTGTTCGTGTTGTATCTTGATGATTATTGGTAAACATACTAGAGAATGTCTTTTACTTTCCATAAGGTTTATTGAATTAAATATATTCAATATAATTAAGTATAAGGCTTTTATAGTTCGTATGAGCTATTGACTATAGACACACAATGATTTTCTTTTTATTTTTGAGTAGCTACTTCTTTTTTTTTTTTTTGAGTTGAAGTCTCACTCTGTTGCCCAGACTGGAGTGCAGTGGCCGCTCCCAGCCACCGCAGCCTCGACCTGCCGGGCTCCGGCGATCCTTCCGCCTCAGCCTTCCAAGTAGCTGGAATTACAGGCGCGCGCTACCACGATCGGCTAATTTTTTTATTTTTTGTAGAGATGAGGTCTCGCCAAGTTGCCCAGGTGGGTCTCGAACCCGTGAGCTCAGGCATTCCACTCTCCTCAGCCTCCCAAGACCCTGGGTTACAGGCTGAGCCACCGAGCCCGGCTTCGATGCTTCTTAAAGGGCCTACTTTGATAGTTAAAATACCTGTTTACACTGCCTGAAACTGTCACAAAATGTGGGGACAAGGAGTAGATTTCATTTCTTGATGTGGAAGGTCAGGCATTCTTGATCTGACTTCTTTTCCTAACCTTCAACGGGGGAGGCGAGACAGCCCCATACTCTGGAGGAGAAGTAGTCTTGTGGCTTTTCATTGTATTTAAACAAACAAACAAAAATCTCATGGAGAATTAAAACAATCATCTCTTTTTATTATTTTATTTTCTTGATTGGGAGTCTCATTCCGTCGCCCAGACCAGAGGGCAGTGGCACGCTCCTGGCCACCGCAGCCTCGACCCGCTGGGCATACGCGTGTCCTGTCTTCTAAAAGCCCGCTCTCCATGTCTCAGGGCTTTCGGGACCACCAACATCAACCTCACGATCACCACCAGCCCCTTCATCTTCACACCCAGCCCCCACTCACCTTCCAGTACCCCCACCACCACCCAAAGCCCAGCCACGCTGGACTCGTCCCATCCCCCAACATGTCTTCACTCAAAGGTCTCTGTGCCCCCCCTCAGTCCTATTGTTCCTGCTACTTCTTCGAAGCCTGGGGTAGCCACCACCTTGTATCTCTAGCAGCTATTCCCAGCCCTAGCTGCATTAGAATCACCTGAGGGGCTTTTAAGACCTATCACTACCTGCTGGGTGTGAGGGCTCATGCCTGTAACCCCAGCCCTTTGGAAAACTGAGATGGTAGGGTTGCTTGAGCCCCAGGAGTTCGAGACCAGCCTGGGCAACATCGTGAGACCCCCTCTCTCTACAAAAAAAGAAA
>NW_007251321.1:106033-107873 GCF_000164805.1 Carlito syrichta | reverse complement strand
AAAAATTAGCCAGGTGTGGTAGCGCGCGCCTGTAGTTTCAGCTACTTGGAAGACTGAGGCGGAAGGATCGCCGGAGCCCAGCAGGTCGAGGGTACGGTGGCCGGGAGTGGCCACTGCACTCCAGTCTGGGCGACAGAGTGAGACTCCAACTCAAAAAAAAAAAGCAAAAATGTAGCCAGGCATGGAAGTGCACACCTGTAGTCCCAGCTACTCAGATGGCCAAGGCAGGAGATGGAGGCTGCAGTGAGCCACGATCGTGCTGTTGTACTCCAGCCTGGGTAGCAGGGTGAGAACCAGACTCGATAGATAGATGATGGTAGGTAGGTAGGTAGGTAGGTAGGTAGGTAGGTAGGTAGATAGATAGATAGATAGATAATGTCACTACTCAGCCCCCCCAACCTCCTCCATACCCCTCAGCTTGATTTAACTGGTTGCTCGTGTGAAAAGAAAAACTTGAGACACATTAAATTTAACAGCATTTATTGGAGCCGGGGGTGGGTGGGGGGAAAGCCGAGCAGACGCAGAGAGGCTCCAGGAACGCTGCATGATCAGGGCAAATTTATGGACAGAAACAGGAAAGTGGCATACAGGAAACAAGTGAGCAGCAGGAGCAGTTGGATTGGTTACATCTTGGCTTTTGCCTTCCTCTAAACTGAGCAGCGAGCTGCCTGTGGGTGGCCAAAGTGTGGCTGATGAACTGTCCCTCAGCTCCGGTCACAGAAGCGCCCTCCCAAGTTGTTTCCAGTGTGTCTGCCACTAAGTGAGGTTATGGCTTGTCTGGAAGGACGCAAGGCCAGATCTCAGTTTGATGTAACACTTGAAACGGCAGCCAGGATTGAGAACCTTTTCGTGACCCTCCTGTCTCTGTGTAGACCGAATCACCTTTTTACATGAGTTTCTAGAGCTTTCTCTACATGCTTCCACCATGTTACCTAGCACTGTGTATTGCAGTTCGGATTTCCTGTCTGCATGTGGTAGACCCGAGCTTTCCTGGCGCTGGGGTCTTATTTTTCATTCCACATGTGACTCGCCTGAGGCATTTCCCAGTACACACCCAACCTCCAGAGAGTCCCCGGTGTGAGACCCATGCAGGGAGAGGATGAGGGTCTTGGGTAAGAGAGTTCTGGTGACTCTGACAGTAAGCCTCCTGGACGCCCCGTCCCCAGCTTCTAAGAAGGATGCAGGTGTGACTCCGTCTGTCTCCCTTGGTTCTGCCACCAAGTCCTGTCCTCTTCTTCCACAGTGCCCCCCCCATTGCACACCCATCTTCCCTTCTCCCTGGATTGGGGTGCTGTAAGAACCATCTCTCAAGCGGTTTGCTGCTGTCACGCCCCGTCTCAGAAACCTGCATGGGCTTCCAGTTGCTTCTTGGGTTAAATGAAAGCTAATCGTGGGCTTTGAGGTTTTCCACGACTGAAGAGCCTTTTCTTCCCACCGCCGGGCCCATTGCCTCCTCAGCTCAGCGGGATATTATTGTACTTCCTGCCTCTACAGTTTGCCATTTTCCATTTTTTCACGTGGGAAAAAAGCCTGCTTGCCCCTCCTTTCCACCAAGCCACATACCTGTTTCCTTAAGCAAAGAACAAAACAAAATTTACTTAGACATCACTGCAGAAGGCTCTCTCTGCAAAGCCTTTCTTCACCTTGTCACAAGCTGGGTTTTTTGTTTTGTTTTGTTTTGTTTTGTTTTTGAGTTGGAGTCTCACTCCATCACCTAGACTAGAGTGCAGTGGCCACTCCCGGTCACCGCAGCCTCGACCTGCTGGGCTCCGGTGATCCTTCCCCCTCAGCCTTCCAAGTATCTGGAACTACAGGTGCACGCTACCACACCTGGCTATTT
>NW_007251321.1:104420-105851 GCF_000164805.1 Carlito syrichta | reverse complement strand
AGGTGGGTCTCGAACCCGCGGGCTCAGGCAATCCACTCACCTCAGCCTCCCAAAGGCACGGAATTACAGACTAAGCCACCGAGCCTGGCACAAGCTGGATTTTTAATCATTGAGTACACATCTCCATTATTTTTCTGGGTGCATTTTGTTTTTGATTTTTGGTTTGGTGGAACCAAGAGTGGATTTGAAACAGGAAAATTTTAGGCTGGGCATGGTGGCTCAGAACTATAATCTCAGCACTTTGGGAGGTGGAGGCGAGAGGATTGCCTGAACTTGCGGGTTCAGGACCAGCCTGGGCAACATGGTGAGAACTCATCTCTATAATAAATCAGAAAATTTGCTGGGCATGGTAGCGTGCTTATAGTTCCGGCGACTTGAAAGGCTGAGGCGGAAGGATCGCCGGAGCCCAGCAGGTCAAGTCTGCCGTGACCGTGACCGGGAGAGTGCCACTGCACTCCAGCTTGGGTGACAGAGTGAGACTGCAACTCAAAAAAAAAAGAAACAGGAAGATTTTACTAGCTGTTTTGCTTATTACTTAATCTTTTCACCTTAGTGAGGCTCAATGCTTCTGATTCTGAAATGGAGACAGTCACAAGAGGGACACCTGCATTCCGTGCTGTGGGATCACAAGAGATGAAGGATATGGATTGTGCTTTTTCATTTTTATTTTTTTGAGTCGGTTCTCACTCTGTTGCCCAGGATGGAGTGCAGTGGCACAATCACAGCTCACCACCACCTTGACCTCCTGGGCCCAAGCAATCCTCCTACCTCAGCTCCTGAGTAGCTGGAACTACAGGAACGCACCATCACGCCTGGTTACTTTATAAATTTTTTTGTGGAGATAAGGTCTCACTATGTTGCTCAGGCTACTCTCAAACTCCTGGCCTCAAGCAGTCCTCCACCTCGGCCTCCCGAAGTACTGGGATTACAGGCGTGAGTCATCGTGCCCAGCCAAGTGTGCTTTCTGAGTTCCAAGCTGCTTTGCTGATGCAAAACCGTTATACTTATTGTGATTACTTTCTATCACCAACTGCACTTCTGTAGTTCCACACACAGCTTTACACCGGTGACATCCTTACTCGCAAGCATTTGAAGCTGTTTTGCAAGGATCGTGGTCCAAACCAGGTAGGCTGGATCTTCGTTACATGGTTACTTTAATGCCATTTCTTTCGTTTCACTTTTCCATCAAGCTTTAAGTCATTTGCAAAGTCTGTATGTATCTGTCCTCAAATAAGTTTGAAAGTCAGCAGCTGAGTACCATATTTACCATTTGGGTGACGGGCTCTATAAAAGCCCAGACCTCACCACCATGCCATATACCCATGTAACAAACCTGCACACGTACCCCAGAATCTTTTGTTTTTGTTTTTGTTTTTTTTTGAGTTGGAGTCTCACTCTGCCGCCCAGACTGGAGTGCAGGGGCCGCTCCCG
>NW_007251321.1:94681-103623 GCF_000164805.1 Carlito syrichta | reverse complement strand
CGGGCTTGGTAGCTCAGCCTATAATCCCACGCCTTTGGGAGGCTGGGGTGAGTGGATTGCCTGAGCCCACGGGTTTGAGACCCACCTGGGCAACTTGGCGAGACCTCATCTCTACAATAAATCAAAAATCAGACGGGCGTGGAAGCGCGCCTGTAGTTACAGCTACTCGGAAGGCTGAGGCGGAAGGATCGCTGGAGCCCAGCAGGTCGAGGCTGCGGTGGCTGGGAGCGGCCACTGCACTACAGTCTGGGTGACAGAGTGAGACTCCAACTCAAAAAAAAAAGGTCAGCAACTGGGACTCTTGAAGTCACAACAAGGCACCATAGCTAGACCAGAAGCTCATGTTATAGTCCTAAGAACCCAGAATATGTGTTCTGTTCTCCTTGGGGTCTTTCTCAGCAGCAGTTCTGCTTCTGAAGTAACTTGGGAGTCCCCAAAGAGAAACCCCCTCAGGCGGCAGTCAGCCTCCTGCCCTGTGTTCCTTCAGCTCTGCCAAGGCGGGTCCTATAATATTTGGGATTGGCAAGGCAACTCCATGCCGGGAGTTCACAGCACCAAGGAGTCCCTCATGAATGCGTTCAGCACTCCTGCGGGGTAGGTGGGTGGCAAACTATTTCAAGTGCTTTTCTTCCAGACCTACCAAAGAGCCTGAGCTTTTCAATAGCGACACAAACGAGTGAGCCATTTTGGTTATAAGATTAGGATTCGCTCATCACCCCCCATTAACACGATTAAAACAGCCTTTGTCCTTCTTAAAATCTGTGCAGCCAAGTGTGTGCAGGGTTCAAAACAGAACATAAAGACTGTCCCGGACGGTCTGTGCGTGAGACCGGACATCACATACAACTTCTTTTGTCTGGCTGTAGAAAACTCCCACAGGACAAATAGGATTAACTGAGACACTTTTCTTTCTCTGCAGGCTCCTGGCCCTCACCGCTTCTACGACCTTTCATCCCCGCACACAGCCCTCTAGATTTCTGCCATGCTCTGTGGTGAAAGGCCAGAGAGTCCTCTCTGTTTCCTCCGGCCTCTGCCCCACCAAGGCTGGACTGATGGCTGTCATTAGGTAAGAGAGGGCAAGCGAGCAGAAGTCCGGCTACCGAATTCGGGGCACCCCTAGGCTCTCCATTTCTGCATCCATGCGTGTCCTTCTAGATCTTTCACTCTGACAGCTCATTCAGACCACTTTTACCGCAGTGCTTCATGCTGTGGGCCTTTTCTGAATTCTCCATCACAACTTTTTCTGTTGTTTTTTGAGTTGGAGTCTCCCTCTGTCGCCCAGACCGGAGTGCAGTGGCCGCTCCCAGCCACCGCAGCCTCGACCTGCTGGGCTCTGGCGATCCTCCCGCCTCAGCCTTCCAAGCAGCCGGAACTACAGGCGTGCGCTACCACGCCCGGCTAGTTTTTTATTTATTGTAGAGACGAGATCGCACCACGTTGCCCGGGGCGGGTCTCGAACCCGCGGGCTCAGCCTGTCCACTTGCCTCGGCCTGCTCCATCACAACTTCTTTGTCCTAGTCTCTCCTCAGCTAAATAATTGGATACGCAAGTGGACAGTTTTGTTTTGTTTTGTTTTGTTTTAGAGACAAGGCTTGTGCCTGTAATGGCAGCACTTTGGAAGGCCGAAGTGGGAAGGTTGTTTGAGCCAAGGAGTTTGAGACTAGTCTAGGCAACAAAGCGACAAAAGTAGAAAAATTAGCCAAGTGTAGTTGTAGCCACTCAGGAGACTGAGACAGGGGATCGCCTGAGCCCACAAGTTTAAGACTGCAGTGAGAGGAGATTATGCCGCCTTACTCCAGTGAGACCCCGACTCAAAAAAAAATGTGTGTGTAGAGATGAAGTCTTGGTATGTTGCCCTGTCTGGGCTCAAACGCCTGGGCTCAAGAAATCCTCTCGCCTTGGCCTCCCAAACTGCTGGCATTACAGGTATGAGCCACTGCTGCTAGCCTTACTTTTTAAATGATTGCATAAAACCCCACTGCATGGCGTGCATACCCTACCTCATTTCACGTGGGCCTCTGTTTTGGACATTTAAACGGGTGTCCATCAATTCGCATGTTTAAAAACACTTATTTAGTGTTCAGGACTCTGTGGGTGGGGGCCAAGAGGGTGTTTACAGATTCAGAGGAGAAGTCAGACGCGTTCCCAAATAAACGTCATTTTAATAAAAGGCAGATTTTGATTAATGGAAACAGGGAAACTACCGAGCGCTTTGGGACTGCAGAGGAAACAACCACTTCCTGCCAAGGAGCTGGGAGAGGCCTTTTGGGGGATTTATACTTTTCAGCTGGGCTTTAAAGAGTGATTATTTTTCCCAACAGGTTAGGAAGGGTGGGGCAGAGGCCCTTGGGCAGCCAAGCTAGGAGGGGCCTAGGGCCCAGAGGCAGCCAGAGGCTTCTTGGAGGCTGGGGTGTGGCAGGGGAAGACAGGAGAGAAGCCAGAAACGCTGGATTCAGACAGAATCGGAAGCCAGAAACATTGGATTCAGACAAACCGGAAGGTCTTGAGCGCCATGCTGGGGACAGTGAGGTTTTCCGGGGAGATGGGAAGCCACCCACAGAGGGGCTCTGTGCACAGGGACACCGCTGGGGGAGCCATCTTGGACTCCCCTAGGGACAGCAGTCATCAGAGTATTACCTGGTGATTTTTCTTCTCTTCTTCCCCTTGGAGATCCCCAGCGTTCATGCGCTTATTTATTTTCCTTTTATCCTGGGGTTTGTAGTCTAACATGAATCTAATCTGCCTAAACACATATCACAGAAGCAAAGTTTGTACTCCATCCGGAGGCGCCCGCGTCAGGCATTCACACTCCCTCCGCTTTTTGGGGTGTTTCTTCTTTTCTTCTTTGAAATAAACGTTCTTGCAAAATATTGCAGCTTCAGGATAAAGAGCAGGGCATAGAGCCCAGCCTCATGCTGTAGTTCGGTGCCGTTGCACATTGAGCTTGAATTGCACTGAATGTGGGCCTCTTACGACTAAAGGCCAGCTTGCTATCTACTTGCTGTGTGCGTGAGTCGAGTGGCTTGACCTCTCCATGCTCGATTCAGTAGGAGACAGCATTTATGGATCGTGTGTTCCTCCCTTGAGCAAATATTGATCAAGTACCTCCTGGGGGCCAGGAAGTGGAGCAGTCATAGATGACATTAGTAAAAGCATTTTATCTGCTTGCAAAGAAAAGGAGACGGGAAAGAATGAATGAATGGGAATCGCGCTCCACCGTGAACTGGGACAGCTGCCGAAGGCTTCACATGCGCTTGTCAACGCCAGCATGACTCCCGGGAGGCAGGGATTCTCCCATCCCACCATGAAGAGCCAAGAACAACCGTGGTAACTCGCACATGGCACTTAGCTGTTTGCGGCGGCGCCAAGCTGGGAGGTGTGCAAACTGCCGGTCCCAAGCCCCACGACGCGCCGGTGGAGAAGCTTGGGTTTGCCGCGGCAACCCCCAAAGCCAGCATGGGGCCCCTTGGGATCCACCGGAAGCGGGAAAGGGCAGCCTCTCGGCTTTCTTGACCTCCTTTCTGGACCCCAGTCAGCTATGACCGCCGTGGGGGCTTCGGGCGCTACCCAGCCTTCCGGCGCCTTCATCACGGCTCCAAACGCCCCCCACCCCCACAGACTCCCGGCTCCCCTGGGCGTCTCTAGAAGCGTCCCCTGAGTCACCCGTTGGCCACTCCCTCTTAATTGTTGACAATTACCCACGTTCACAGTCCCACAATCAGCCAAGAACAGGGTGGCATTTTCTAAGACATATGTGTTTAGTGTTGCTGGCAGATTTGTAAACTTATTAGTGCCTCTGCACACCACATAATTAAGATCAAATTATCCACGAGTTTAAAATAGTGTCTGCAGCAATTGTGCTGCTGAAAGTGCCCAGGACGACATATTTGCCTCTTTCCACATACACAGCTCAGCCCCCTTCTGCACCCTCACAGGGCCGGAGGGCTGGTGGGGTTCACCTGGACGGATAAGAGGGGCCTCTCCGTGACCCTGGCCACCAGAGATGCGGCCACCAACTCCACGAACATTGGAGCGAAAGCACGCATGGCAGGACACCTGCTGTCACGTGCCCTAGAAGGGGCCTGCGGTGCCAGGCGGGTCAGCAGGCGGCTGGGAGTGGAATGAACCCCGAGGCAGCCGCTCGGGGCAAACACGGCTTGAGCCTGGGGCTTCAGGAGGGTGGCGTGCAGCCATGCCAGTGTGCAATTCCTGGTGTCATGAAAACACAAGTGAACACAGAAATGAGTGCACTGTGGGCGCCCAGAGAGGACTGTGAGACAGAGAAAGGGTGATCTGGGCACACATACCAACTGCTGAAAGTCGGGTGTGTGTGTATGGGGGTGAGGGGGGAAGGTAAGAAAGGATATACCAGAGTGCTGAGCGCCTGCAGGTAGGGGGTGCTCAAGATGCACAGGGGTGGGGGGTGGAGAGTGAAGGAAAGTAAGAAAGCCTTCTGAAGTGGGGAGCCCAAGGGGAGCTTGAAAACAGCTAGAGGTAGCCAGGAGGAGGGACTAACCCAGGGGGAAGGAACAACGGGAGAGGCAGGGGAGAGAGGTCGGTGAGTAGGTTGGCTAGGTTTGAGGGAACATAGCCAGGGTTTCTGGCAAAAGTTGCAAAGCCTGATGTGACCCTGCAAACAAAGATAAACAGACAGACTGGTTTTTTTGTTGTTGGTTTTGGGTTTTTTTTGAGTGGGAGTCTCACTCTGTCGCCCAGACTGGAGTGCAGTGGTCACTCCCGGCCACCGCAGCCTCGACCTGCTGGGCTCCGGCGATCCTTCCGCCTCCACCTTCCAAGGAGCCGGAACTACAGGCGCGCGCTACCACGCCCGGCTCATTTTTTGACTTATTGTAGAGATGAGGTCTCGCCAAGTTGCCCAGGCGGGTCTTGAACCCTCGGGTTCAGGCAATCTACTCGCCTCAGCCTCTCAAGGTATGGGATTACAGGCTGAGCCATCGAGCCTGGCTGACAGACTGGTTTTAGGGAGAGGAGAAATCCGAACAGGTTTTTATTTTAAAAATAATAATGGGTTGGGCATGGTGGCTCACACCTGTAATCCCAGCACTTTGAGAGGCCGGGGTGGGAGGATCGCTTGAGACCAGGAGTTTCAGACCAGCAGTCTGAGACCAGCCTGGACAATATAGCAAGACCTTGTCTCGACAAGAAAATGAAACAATTGGCCAGAAAATCTGGCACAGCTACTTGGGAAGGAAGATTGCTTGAGCTCAGGAGTTTGAGGCCGTGACGGTGCCACTACACTGCAGTCTGCAGAGGGAGACCTCAACTCAAATAATAACAATAACAGCAACAACAACAAGCAAGGTGTAGCGGCTCACACTGTCATCCCAGCACTTTGGGAGGCCAAGATGGAAGGATGGCCTGAGCCCGGGAGTTCGAGGCCAGCCTGGGCAACATAGCGAGAGCTTGTCTCTATGGAAAAAATCAAGAAATTACCTGGGTACGGTGGTGTGCGCCTGCAGCCCCAGTTATTCAGGAGGCTGAGGCTAAGGCAGGAGGACCACTTGAGCCCAGGAGGTCAAGGCAGCGGCGAGCTATAATCGTGCCACTGCTCTTCAGCCTGGGTGACACAGTGAGACACCCTGTCTTGAAGAATCACCACCACTCGCGTTGGTTGGGAATGGCTGGGAGGGTGAGAGCCGGGGCTGAGGTCAGCGGGGACGGGGATCTCCAAGAGTGTCCTGCTGGGGTCCGTAGTCGCAGCACTGGGTACTGCTAGAAATGCATGTTCTCAGCCCACAGCCCCTTGGAACCGGAAGTGCTGGGGGTGGGGCCGGCGACCTGTGATTGACAAGCCCTCGGGGGTCCAAAGGCCCTCCCTTGCCGGAATCCAAGTGAACTGGATCCGAGGCGCAACAGACTCGGGTGATGGTGGAAGAAGTGGGAAAGGCGGCTGGACATGCCGGTCTCGACGGCTCAGCCTGTCATCCCAGCTCTTGGGAAAGCCGAGGTGAGTGGATTGCCCGAGGCCGCGGGTTCGAGACCAGCCCGGGCAACTTGGCGGGACCTCATCTCTGCAACAAATAAAACACATTAGTTGGGCGTGCACATGCCTGTAGTTCTGAGGCGGAAGGATCGCCAGAGCCCAGCAGGTCGAGGCTGGGGTGGCCAGGAGCCTGCCACTGCGCTCCAGTCTGGGCGATGGAATGAGACTCCAACTCAAAAAAAAAAAAGAAAAGAAAAGGTGGCAGGACAGAAAGGTATGAGGGTGGAATTCTTTGTCCCACCACCATGATGTTTTCCCATTTTATGCCACGCCCTGTCCCTCCCCTGTGTATTTTGTGTCCCTGGGTTCTTGAGGACAGATCTCATTTCTTAGCTTCTTAGCATGGTCCCTTGGGCCCTAGCAGGGCTCGAGGGAGGGTGGGCTGAGTGGTACTACATTTTCGCCTGTCACAACTGGTCCAGGGACCCAGGGTGAGACTGAACCCAAGGGGGTCCCGACATGGGTAGAGGGAGCTGCGGGGGATCTTCGGGGGCCGGGAGATGCAGCTGTGACCACTCAGACCTCGCTGGGCAGGTGGCCAGAGAAGGAGAGCAGAGATGGTCAAGGTGGGAGAGGGAAGGGGAGGCCGGAGAAGGGACAAGAGATGACGGGGGGCAGGGTGCACTCAGGAAGGAAGACAGAGGGATGCGGGAGGGAAGGTGACTCTGGACAGGCCTCCCATCTCTCCTCCAATAACAGCGCCCCTGTACTGGAGGAGTTGTTCCCGCCACCCCTTGTGTGACCTGTGCCGCCTCGGTCCGAGTGAAACGGGGTGACCTGTGCCGCCTCCGCCCTGTGAAACGGGGTGATCGTGGCCTCGCTTTCACAGGATGAGCCACCGTGTCAGACGCCTATCCGGGCCGTGACTCAAGGGGGTGGAGAGGACTGGCTGTGCAGAAGGCGGAAGCGTCCTCACCACCCACTGCAGCATCACCTCTCCGAGTGGTGCGAGAACCACCTTCCTCGGAACCATCTGGAACAGGGGCTGAGGATCTCAAGTTGTCAAAAAGAGAGCTATCTCAGCCCTACTCCAGCTATCTTAATCCTACTCAAAAGACTATTTTGGGGAGGGAAGCCTAGGATCCTGCATTTCTACAAACACCCTGAGCGACGGTCCGCCCACGCTGACGTTTAAGAGCGCTGCATGAAGGGTCTCGTGTATAAATTAAAACAGAGTCAACACACGACTAGAGCAGTCCACAGCGGAGGACGGCAGAGGGGGGCTTCAGGGTGGAAGGTGGACCCTCGGCAGGTCAATGGATGATGGGATGAGAGACCCGAGGTTCTGCCCTGGAGCAGACGATGTGTCATCTCCACACCGGGCGCCAGTTCCTCTCTCAGAGGTGCACTGTCTTGGCACTAAACGGTGACGCCCGGAGGGCATGGATCAGCCTTGCCAAGGGCAAAAGATAAACTGTGCTGCCTTTAGCGTGAATCAGGAAGGAAGGAAGATAAGGACTGGGGGGCTGAGCGACAGAGAGGGTGAGGCTGACGCGACTTGGCAACCTTGGGGTCCCTAAGAAGCGGGACTGTCCGCCCTTGAGCGTTGCGCTGACTGCACTGTGGTCATGTAAAACCCTTGTCTTCCCCAACCCACAGCAGAGGCCTCTAGACCTGTCTTGCTCGTGTGAGTTCCTCTGAATCCTTTCCCCGACCCCTGTAAGAACATAACTGCCATCTTCATTCGGGTTTTATTAACTGACGTTCCTTTTTCAGTCCTCACTTGACCCCCGATTCGGTCGATGAGCAAACCTGCTGTCTTAGTTCAGTGATGGGGGTCGAATCCATTCCAGAAACGTGCCACAGGTTGCATCCTAATTAGTCTCTCCTTCCACATCTCCCATCCTAGCCTCAAGCCAGATCTCATGCTGTTGCCAAAGTTCACTCTCTGGTGCAGCTTTAATCGTCAGAGGCTACAAAGGATGGAGAATAAAAGTCTATACATGCTCTAGGGCCAGACTGCTGGGATCAGATTCTCAGGGTCCCCTCTGATGAGCTGCATCTTGGGTGGGGCAAGTTCCTTAACCTCTCTTGGCCTTAGAGTTCCCATCTGTGCAATGGGTGTGATAATAAGGCCTCCTCTCAGGGTCACCATGAAGGTTGTGAGTTAGCACGGCGGAGCAGGCTACTGCTTTGCTTAAAAGGACTGTGTGGGCAATCTGTGGGACCAGGGCTCAAGCTCATCCTCTAATGGGAATTATTCCCTGGCACGCGAAGCCTTTAACATCCCGCTCTCCGTCGGCATTCCCTACCCCGGCCCTCATTATACCACCCCCACTAAGCCTGAGTGCCAACCAAGCTATTTAAGTTCCTGGAATGTGCTCTGTACATGCTAACTTCCACGGTGCGATGCCAACTCTCGCCTTTTTATGGAACACCCTCCCTGCCTGCACTTTCTTTTCTTTTTTCTTTTTCTTTTTTGGGGTGGCAGGATGTGTTCTCATCCCATCCACTGCTTGGAGAGTTCCCATCTCTGTTCGCCTCAAATACACACACACATAAACACACACCTTCCTGGGATATTGACTGGGTCTGCACTACATATTACATCTTTCTGTCCAAGAATGTGGCATATGTCCCTCCATTTATTTAGGTCACCTATAATGTTTCAATATATTTTTGTAGTTTTCAGTGTAGAGTCTTGCATATCTAGTTTATAGTGGTTTGGGTTTGGTTTTATTTATTTGTTTTAGAAATGGGGGGGGGTCCCAATATGTTACCCAGGCTGGTCTTGAACTCTTGGCCTCAAGCAGTCCTCCTGCCTTAGCCTCCCAGAATGCTTGGATTACAGACATGAGTCCCCATGCCCTGCCAGTTTTTGATCCCACTGCAAATGATAACATTAGCCAGACTCGGTGGCTCAACCTGTAATCCCACGCTTTGGGAGGTTGAGGTGAGTGGATTGCCTGAGCCCATGGGTTCGAGATCCGCCTGGGCA
>NW_007251321.1:88015-94486 GCF_000164805.1 Carlito syrichta | reverse complement strand
GTGGCCGGGAGCGGCCACTGCACTCCAGCCTGGGCGACGGAGTGAGACTCCAACTCAAAAGAAAGGTAATGTTTAGAAATGTCTATGATGTGTGTTACATAAATGCAGTTGCTTTTTATATGCTGGCCTGTATCTGGTGGCCTCACTAAGTATACTTTGAGACCTCACACTGTCTGCAGATACTGACCATTTTCTTTCTTCCTCTCCAATTCTTACACTTTTTCCCCTTTGCGCTCTTTCATGGCCGGGACTGCCAGGACAATATTGAATGGAAATTGTGACAATGGATAGCCCCACCTTGTTTCTGATTTGGCAGGGGAAGTTCAAAAGCAGCTGAAGGACTTACGCCACCAGCATTACCACCTGTGGATATATCTGTAAGAGTTAAGACAATGATGGCATTGGTGCAAGGTAGACAAGTAGACCAGTGGGCTGAATGGGGAGTGCAGAAGCAGGCTCACACATGCACGGCCACCTGAATTCAATGACGGTGACGCAAACGTGCTGTGGGACAGAGATCTTTTCAGCAGATGGTACTGGATAATGGGATCTCTGTAGGAGGGAAAAGGGCTGGTGATCCTTACCTCACACCAAACAAAGCAACTGCTGCGGATGACATCATTACCTAAATATGAAAAGGAAAGCAACACATTCGAGAAAGGAAACGGGAGAATATTTTCTTTTTTTTTTTGAGTTGGAGTCTCACTCTGTCACCCAGGTTGGAGTGCAGTGGCACACTCGCAGCCAACGCAACCTCGACCTGCTGGGCTCTGGTGATCCTTTCGCCTCAGCCTTCTATGTAGCCAGAACTGTAGGCACGTGCTACTGTACCCGGATAACTCTTGATTTATTGTAGAGAAGAGGTCTCACCAAGTTGCCCGGGCTGGTCTCAAACCCGTGGGTTCAGGCAAGCCACTCACCTTGGCCTCCTAAAGTGCTGGAATTACAGGCCCAAAAATGTTTTTAATAAACTAGCCAGGTGTTGTGGTGTGTACCTGTAATCCTAGCTCCTGGCTTCTTGGAAGACTGAGGCAGAATGATTACTTGAGGCCAGAGGTTCAAGGTTGCAGTGAGCTATGATCACACTACTACACTCCAGCCTGGATAAGAGAACAAGATGCTGTCTTTAAAAAAAATCTATTTTGAGCCAAGCACTGAACTCCTACTGGAGTTGCAAAGAAGAGGAAGATTGGTCCTTGTAAACAGATACTCAGTCAAGCAAGGAAGACATCAGACATCAGAGAGACACTCAAGGGGACGTGCCAGCATTGGTGGAAGAGCCGCTGATGAAGTGATCAGTTGAGCTTGTGAGGTTTGAAACGTGTTCAAAAGTAAGCAATGCTTGAGCCATGTCCCAGAGAGTAACTAGGAGTTTGCCAGGTGGACAAGGAGGGAAAAGGTATCTTGGGAAGAGAGAAGAACCCCGTGCATCAATAGACTGGCCTGAACCACATGGGGTGTTGGAACCTGGCAGGAAGGTGAGAGCTGAATCACGTGGTAAGAGCTTGGTGTATCTTGTAGGTCATGGGAAGTCACTGAAGGACGAAGCCAGGGTGTGTCAAGACCCAGGTGGCCGTTTCAGAGAGTTACCTCTGGTCGCAGTGTGGACAATGAATTATAAGGCACACTGACTGAAGATCGCCCAGCCACTTGGAGAAGGTGAAGGCATTGTAATTGTCCGGATGGGAGCAGGTAAGGACTGATGAGGCCGGAGGGAGGGGACAAGGGGAGGGGGCACAGGTGTGACCTGGTTGCTCCTACAGGCAGTGGAGTTGAAGGACTGGAATCTGAAACTTCTCCACCTTCTCCCAGAAGAAGGTTGGGAAAGGAAAGCAAGTAGGAGATATTATACAGGTAATGTTTTCTTTTCTTTTCTTTTTTGAGTTGGGGTCTCACTCCATCGCCCAGGCTACAGTGCAGTGGCATGCTCACGGCCACCCCAGCATTGACCTGCTGGGCTCCGGCGATCCTTCCGCCTCAGCCTTCCAAGTAGCTGGAACTACAGGCGCACGCCACCATGCCCGGCTAACAGGTAATGTTTTCTTTTTGCATATTCCTCCTTGGAACCAAAAAAGATAGAAAAGCAAAAAGGCAAGGAGAGGGTAGGATTCGGGAGGAAACATGGCACATATGCTAATGTCACTTGGGAACTGTCACCAGCTCACAATTTCCATCTATTATCTCGGGTGAAAATAGATTTCCACCCGAAAAGCAAAAAAGATTTTAAAACATGGGTGTGAAGTAAGTGAGCACATGAAACCATGTTGTCCAAAAAACCCCAGCAGAATGTTTGCCTTAGATAGCAGCCTCCGGGGTGACATTGCCAGCAGCCCGCAGCCCCAGCAAGGATCTGCGCTTTTGTCACTTTGTGATTTGCAAGGGGAAAGAAACCCGCTTATCTCAGAAAGGCGTCTGAAACTCTGTGGCTGGCAGGTGCTTAAGAGCACAGAACAGATGTCTGTCTGGTGCTCTCAAAGTCCTGAATGCACACTGGGAAGTGCACACACACCAGCTCCCTGCAAGATTCCAGAAATGCACCAAGGGGCTGTGTGCGTTGGCCTGCCTGACTTCTCCCGGAGGACACAGAGCCCACGCTGGTGGCTGCTCAGATAACTCTTTGCACGAGCGTTTAGAAGGATCTCACCAACCCAGTCTAGGTTGTCGCCTCCAAGCAAGACTGGACCCAGCTAGCCAAGGGTTTCTGTGCGGCTTCTGGGATCACGTCCCAGTCTCCCACACCTTGTGTTTGCTGGGGTTCATCCCGCATCCTGGTTCTCCTTGTCACCTGTCTCCCTCTCACAGGCTCTCTCAGGTTGTCTCTACCTCACCCACCAGTTCTACTGATTAGGCCTGGTGCACCTTTTTGGCCGCCCAGCATCCCTCAGGTTCGTGCCCAAACTGATTCTCCTTTGTCCTGGGTCCCACCTACTCCCTTTCCTCCTTTGGCAAGTAGATGATGTCTTAGTCCACTAGGGCTGCGATCACAAAGTACCTTAGACTGGGTGGATTTGGGAAAGTTCTTTCTCACAGGTTCTGGAGGCGGAGAAGTGCAAGTCCAAGGCACCGTACATTCGCTGTCTGGTGAGGCCTGTGTCCTGGTTCATAGACGGCACCTTCTGGCAGTGACCTCCCATGGTGGGAGGCGGAAACTCTGGTCTCTAGTCCCTCATAAGGGCACTAGTCCCATTTACGAGGGCACCACCCTTGTGACCTAATCCCCCACATGGTCTGCCAGCAAGGCCAACTCAACACAATCTAAGGCCGATAGCAGCCTCCTGGCACCAAGCACCTCTGTGCTCCCTATTTCTGACAGTGGCTGCATGAAACTTTGCCATTGTCCTCAACACCCTTCCTACCGCAATATTCTGTCCAATCAGAGAGTGTCTGTGGCCAGCCTCCTCACATGTTCTCAAGGGTATCTCCTTGTCATTATCTTTCCTGGGCCGGACTCGTTGGCTCAGGCTATCCTGACAAAATGCCACAGACTTGCCAGGCTCGATGGCTCAGCCTGTAATCCCACGCCTTTGGGAGGCTGAGGTGAGTGGATTGCCTGAGCCCGCGGGTTTAAGACCCACCAACTTGGCGAGACCTCATCTCTACAATAAATCAAAAATTAGCCGGGCGTGGTAGTGTGCGCCTGTAGTACCAGCTACTTGGAAGGCTGAGGCAGAAGGATCGCGGGAGCCCAGCAGGTCGAGGCTGCGGTGGCTGGGAGTGGCCACTGCACTCTAGTCTGGGCGACCGAGTGAGACTCCAACTCAAAAAAAAGAAGAAAAGAAAAAGGAGGGAAAAAAAAGCCACAGACTTGGTGACTTCAACAATAGACATGTATTATCTCACAGTCCTGGAGGCTGGAAGTCTAAGGCCAAGGTGTCCACATGGTTGGTATCTTCTGAGGCCTCTCTCCCTGGCTGGCAGGTGGCCGCCACACCCTGTGTCTTCACGTGGTCTTCGTGTCTGTGTCCTAATCGCCTCTTTTTTTCTTTTTTGAGTTGGAGTCTCTGTCACCCAGACTGGAGTGCAGTGGCCGCTCCCAGCCACCGCAGCCTCGACCTGCTGGGCTCCGGTGATCCTTCCGCCTCTGCCTTCCAAGTAGCTGGAACTACAGGTGCACGCTACCATGCCCGGCTCATTTTGATTTATCGTAGAGACGAGGTCTCACCAAGTTGCCCGGACAGGTCTCGAACCCGTGGGCTCAGGCAATCTCAGCCTCCCAAAGTGCTGGGATTGCAGGCTGAGCCACTGAGCCTGGCCATCGCCTCTTCTTAGCAGTCAGATTGAATGAGGGCCCATCCCCACAACCCAATTTTAAATTAATGACCTTCCAAACCCTGTTTCCAAATACAATCACATTCTGAGGTCCTGAGGATTAGGGCTTCAACGTACGGGTTTGGGGGAGACACAACACAGCCCAAAACATGGGCTACTGTGGCAGCCTCCTAACTTTTGTCTCTCTCCTCATTCTCCTCCCCCCTCTGGCCCTCCCCCAAGCTGCCTCTTCTCTAGTCTTTCTCTAGCCAGCTCTGAGAACGCTGCGCTCCTGCTCAGCACCCTACTGAAAGTTGTTTTTTGTGCTGATGGTGGGGCCTGTGTGACTCACAGATCAATGACTCTCTTTTTGCACAAGCAACGTGGCTTGGATGCCTCCTACTGCCTGTCCCTCCGGAGGTGGGTGTGTAGGCAACGCTTAAGGAGGCCATCTTCACTGAGCAGTGCCAGGGAAGAGCCGTCGCCTTTCTCTCCTTACCCAGGAGGCTGGTGTGGGTTAGGAAACACTAAGAACTCTAGCTCTCGGAGCTCCAGCCCAAGGTGAAGCGGGGTAAGTAAGGAGGTCTCTATACTATGGCTCGTACAAAGCAGACTGCCAGCAAATCGACTGGTGGTAAAGCGCCCAGGAAGCAACTGGCTACAAAAGCCACTCGCAAGAGTGTGCCCTCTGCTGGAGGGGTGAAGAAACCTCATCATTACAGGCCTGGTACTGTGGCACTCCGTGAAATCAGACGTTATCAGAAGTCCACTGAACTTCTGATTCGCGAACTTCCTTTCCAGCGTCTGGTACGAGAAATTGCTCAGGACTTCAAAACAGATCTGCACTTCCAGAGCGCAGCTATTGGTGCTTTGCAGGAGGCAAGTGAGGCCTATCTGGTTGACCATTTTGAAGACACCAACCTGTGTGCTATCCATGCCAATCATGTAACAATTATGCCAAAAGACATCCAGCTAGCACGCCGCATACGTGGAGAGCATGCTTAAATCCACTATGATGGGAAACATTTCATTCTCAAAAAAAAATTCTCTTCTTCCTGTTATTGGTAGTTCTGGATGTTAGATTATTTTTCCCCCCATGGGGTCAAAAGGTACCTAAGTATATGATTGCGAGTGGAAAAATAGGGGGCAGAAATCAGGTACTGGCAGTTTTTCCATTTTCATTTGTGGGAGAATTTTTAATATAAAAGCGGGGATGTAAAGCATTAATGCAAGTCAAAATGTTTCAGTGAACAAGTTTCAGCGGTTCGACTTTATAACAATTATAAACAAACCTGTTAAATTTTTCTGGACAATGCCAGCACTTGGATTTTTTTAAAACAAGTAAATTTCTTATTGATGGCCAAAAAAAAAAAAAAAAAGAACTGGGAGGTGCTCACTTTGGCAGCACATATACTAAAATTGGAACAATACAGAGAAGATTAGCATGGCCCCTGCACAAGGATAACATGCACATTCGTGAAGCATTCCATATTTTTAGGAACGCTTCTACACTGCTGGTGGGAATGCAGACGAGTACAACCTCTTTGGAAGACAGTGGGGCGATTTCTGAAAGAACTAGAAATTGACCTTCCATATGACCCAGCAAGTCCCCTATTGGGAATATACCCACAGGGATTCAAATTAGTCTACGCAAAAGATGCCTGCACACTTATGTTTGTTGCAGCTCTATTCACGATAGCAAAAACATGGAACCAACCATGTTGCCCATCGAAGCTGGACTGGATTTAAAAAATGTGGTACATATACACAATGGAATGTTGCACAGCCATAAAGAAGGACAAATATATGGACTTTGCAGCACTTGGATGGATTTGGAGTCGATCATACTTAGTGATTTATCACAGAAACAAAGAACAGAGTTCCATATGTTCTCTCGTAAGCGGACCTTGAGCAATTGCAATGCTATAAGAAAGCGATTGGCAGTCGTGGGAAACTGTCAGGGGAGGTGGGGTGGGACTGGCAGTTGAGGGAAACTGCTAGGGGAGGAAGGGACATACCTCCATCAACAAGGGGATCTGCATGATCGGTGTTTATATACCTAACCCTGAATTGTACCCCACATCTTTATAGTAAATAAATAAAATGAAATAAAAATAAAATAAATAATAAGCCGGGCTCGGTGGCTCAGCCTGTAATCCCACACTTTGGGAGGCTGAGGTGAGTGGATTACCTGAGCCCATGGGTTCGAGACCCACCTGGGCA
>NW_007251321.1:84674-87995 GCF_000164805.1 Carlito syrichta | reverse complement strand
GGCCACTGCACTCCAGTCTGGGCGACAGAGGGAGACTCCAACTCAAAAATAAATAAATAAATAATAAATTGGCCAGTCACAGTGGCTCTCACCTATATTCCCAGTTACTCAGGAGGCTGGGGGGAAGATCACTTGGGCCCAGAAGCTCAAAGCTGCAATGAGCTCTAATTGGGCCACTGTACTCCAGCCTGTCCAACAAAGCAAGATCCTCAAATCAAAAAAGAAAAGAAAAAATAAGTTAATGCTTGATACTTACAGTAAATATCAATGCACACAGGCTATTTCTGAAAATCATTATATTTTAAAAATCATTCACGTTTAGAAATAAAAGAATTTAAAAAAAGAACTGGGGAGCATCCTGGCACTCTAACAAGTCGGCTTGCCACACTTTCACGGTTGCTGGCAGGAGACATGAGACTCCTGGGTCCGAGCAAGCGATTTCATCACAGCAGTAGCAGTCACCAAAGTGTCGATCCCAGTTCCTGCAGGGCAATGGGACAGGGCCAGGTGCTGCCTGTAGAGGCAGGGGGTGACTTTCCAAGAAAAAAAGCTCAAGCTCTGGAAGCCCACGTCTTTGATAGTGGGCAGTGAACTTGTCTGAACTTTGCTCTGGAGGGGAGACATCCTTATCACATGAGACCGTAAGCAAACCTATCTATCCCTGCCAAGGGAAACACCATTGCTCTCGTCCAAGGCTGTTTGCCATCAAACACACACACACACAAACCCTAGCGATGCATCTAGTGGACAAGTATTGCAGTGCCTCTGCTTCTCTACCAGAGGCACCCAAACAGTTTCAACAAGCGCTGTTATTTATTTTCCCTATGAAATATTACTTCTAGGTAACAGACATGGTCTCAGGATCTAAGCTTGACTATCCATGAGCCTGGTATCTTGCAACCTCACAGCGTGTCTGTTGTGAAGTGGAGGCTTCATCACTGTTCAGGTGTCATTCGGGAGACCGCTGCCGTGTCACACCACGGGAAGGGGCACACGGGAAGCAAAGGCAGCAGAGGACGGACTGTGGGCCTGTACTGGGGCTTCTGCAGGAGGAACAGGTGAGGCAGGTGCGCAGGCTCAGGACTGGCCCGTGTGAGTAATTTCAGCTGGCTCTGGGCGCAGGCGCTTTGCCCAATTGTCTGGAGCCTGGCTCTGGGGTGATTAGGGCAGGTGGAGAGTGGCCTGGAGGATGAGAGCCTGATACCGGAGGTGGGCTCTGGATGGGTGGATTTGCATGTGAAAGGCGCGCCGACAGACGACGACTTTACTTTCCCTAAGAAGTGGCTAACTCTGCATGGGACAATCCCTCCAGGGTCAGCAAGGCCCCAAGATGGCAAAGCCACGGAATACAAAGTCATGGTTAATATGACGTCAGATAAAAACAACACCTCAGCCGGACGTGATGGCTCACACTGCAGTCCCAACACTTTGGGAGACCGAAGCGCGAGGATCACTTGTGCCCAGGAGTTGGAGGCTGTGGTGAGCTGTGGTCATGCCACTGCACTCCAGTCTGGGCGACAGTGAGAGCCCCAACTCAAAAAAAAAAAGCCCACCCCTCACTGTGGAGGCCCCACACCAAAAGAGTGTGAAAAACTAACCAAGCACCCCGTGGGAAGTCACCACTCAGCCCTCTCCCCTGCCACTTAATCCAGGGCAGCTAGGCATATACCTGCTAAAGCCTCTCTGGGATTTAAAAACATCCCAGTCAGGCACAGTGACTCACACCTGTCATCCCAGCACTTTCGGAGGCCTAGGTGAGAGGATTGCCTGAGTCCGCGGGTTCCAGACCAGCCTGGTAACTCACTGAGACCTCGTCTCTATAATAAATCAAGAAAATTAGCTGGGCACGGTGGTGCATGCCTGTAGTTCCAGCTATTTGGAAGGGTGAGGTGGAAGGACCCCAGAGCCCAGCAGGTCGAGGTTGCAGTGGCCATGAGCGTGCCACTGCACTCCAGCCTGGGTGTCAGAGTGTAACTCTGACTCAAAACAAAAAAAATATCCCACTGTCTAGCTGCTCAGTTGCCCATGAGTGTCTGCTTCGTAGCGGCTATGAGCGAGACACCTGGAGGGGATGCTGGATAGACAGCATAAGCCATATATGCCTGACCCTGCCCAGTGGCGCTTGGGTTGAGCAGCTCTGCCCACATGGAGACCAGGGCAGCCTTAGACAGTTGCCTGTGGACAAACCCCCGACCTGAGTAGCATTCACTTGCATCTCATGTTGGAGGCGCATTTCTCTGAAGGCGCATCCGGGCCTGAGGACACGGCACGCCTCTGCCCACACGGCAGGCTGGTGGGAAGGCAGACTCTGACAGCTGGAGCTGCTGGTTCCTACCAAAGGCTCTTCCAGGGTTTTCTCGGCAACCCTGTGACCGACCTGAATCTCCATCTGGGCCCCAGTCGTTGTTTTTGGTCACATGGAATCAACTGTGTCTGCAGGTGGCTCAGCTCATCCCTGTGGCGCTCTGCTGGCCTCTTCTGGAAACTTCTTTAAAGTGTTTTTGGGCCCGGAGCGGTGGCTAACGCCTGCAATCCCAGCACTTTGGGAGGCTGAGGTGGGAGGATTGCTTGAGCCCGAGAGTTTGAGACCAGCCTGGGCAACAGAGTAAGACCTCACCTCTCCAAAAAAAGAAAAAAAAATTGGCTGAGTGTGGTGGCACACGCCTGTAGTCCCAGTTACTTGAAGGCTGAGGTGGAAGGATGACCTGAGCCCAGGAGGTCAAGACTGTGGTGGCTGTGAGCGTGCCACTGCACTCCAGCCTGGGTGACAGTGAGACCCCAACTAAAAAAAAAGTGTTTTTTGTGGCTTGGAAGGGCAACTAACTTGGCCCTCTGCTGTTAATCCCTCTCTCATCCCCACCATGTTCTCTGGAGGTGGGGCACAGACTGTTGGAAGCATAGCCCTCTCTTTTTTTTTTTTGAGTTGGAGTCTCATTCCGTCACCCCAGCTGGAGTGCAGTGGCGCATCCGGCCTCCGCAGCCTCGATCTGCTGGGCTCCGGCGATCCTTCCGCCTCAGCCTTCCGAGTAGCCGGAACTACAGGCGCACGCTACCACGCCCAGCTGATTTTTGATTTATTGTAGAGATGAGGTCTCGCCAAGTTGCCCAGGCGGGTCTCGAACCCACGGGCTCAGGCAATCCACTCACCTCAGCCTCCCAAAGACGCGGGATTACAGGCTGAGCCACCGAGCCTGGCTTGATTTTTTGATTTACTGTAGAGATGAGGTCTCGCTGCCCAGGCGGGTCTCGAACCCGCGGGCTCAGGCAATCCACTCACCTCAGCCTCCCAAAGGCGCAGGATTACAGGCTGAGCCACCGAGC
>NW_007251321.1:72305-84654 GCF_000164805.1 Carlito syrichta | reverse complement strand
CAGCCTCGATCTGCTGGGCTCCGGCGATCCTTCCGCCTCAGCCTTCCAAGTAGCCGGAACTACAGGCGTGCACTACCATGCCCGGCTAATTTATGGTTTATTGTAGAGATGAGGTCTTGCCAAGTTGCCCGGGCGGGTCTCAAACCTTCAGGCTCAGGCAATCCACTCACCTCAGCCTCCCAAAGCACTGGAATTACAGCCTGAGCCACTGAGCCTGGCCTGTAGCCCTCTCTTAGTGGGGCCAGGAACCAGGATGGCTTGCAGCGATTGACTGAGACACCGAGATGGGCCCAAGAAAATGCAGGACACTCCAAATTGTGCAGATACAAACTTTTTGTAAGATATGTGTCAAAGCCCTAGCTTTTAAATCATGTTGCAGAAAAATGTCTGTATTTGGGTCTCTGGCAGCTACTACAATCATCTGAAGAGATGTGTAAGCCCATGCAGATATGATATTAACATCACAAGATCGCTTTAGATGGTTTTTCCATCTGCTTTGTTCCTGTTACTGTGTGAGAAAGCACAGTTCTTGGAGTGTGACCTTAACATGAAAACACACCCTGATCTCCCAAGGTTGGCAGCGACCTGCAAGGCACTTCCTTATAAGGACAAAGTTTGAATTAGGTTGTGAGATCTTGCTGTGTGCCCAAACCTGAGGTCCGATGCTGCAGTCTGGGAGGTTTCCAAGCCTGGATAACAATCAGAGTTCTCTTGAGTGTTTCCAGAACTCCCATTCCTGGGCTTTGCTTTCAGAGAGGATGATGGGATGGATCTGGCGTGGGGGTGGGAAGCCATGTTTTCCAAAAGTTGCTCTAACCCCTGTGATGACACGCATGGTTTGGGAACCATTGGGGTAGTCTGAGAGTCATGCTCTTTTAATGTGGACCCCACCCCACAGCCTCAGCCTTACCTGGGGCCTGTTGGAAATGTCCAGTCTTGGCCAGAAGTGGTGGCTCATACTTATAATCCCAGGACTTCGGGAGGCCAAGGCAGAAGGATTGCTTGAGTCCAGGAGACTGAGACCAGCCTAAGCAATATAGCGAAATCTCGCCTCTACAAAAAAAAAATTATTAGCGGGGCTCGGTGGCTCAGCCTGTAATCCCGCACTTTGGGAGGCTGAAGTGAGTGGATTGCCTGAACCTGCAGGTTTAAGACCCGCCTGGGCAACTTGGCGAGACTTCATCTCTACAATAAATCAAAAAAATTAGCCAGTCGTGGTAGCGCGTGCCTGTAGTTCCAGCTACTTTGAAGGCTGAGGCGGAAGGATCACCGGAGCCCAGGAGGTCAAGGCTGCAGAGAGCCTTCATTGTGCCACCGCACTCCAGCCTGGGTGACAGAGTGAGATCCCAATTCAAAAATTAAAGTCATAGCCGGGCTTGGTGGCTCAGCCTGTAATCCCGCACTTTGGGAGGCTGAGGTGAGTGGATTGCCTGAGCCTGCGGGTTCAAGACCCACCTAGGCAACTTAGTGAGACCTCATTTCTACAATAAATCAAAAATTAGCTGGGCGTGGTAGTGTGCGCCTGTAGTTCCAGCTACTTTGAAGGCTGAGGCAGAAGGATCGCCAGAGCCTAGCAGGTTGAGGCTGTGGTGGCTGGGAGCGGCCACTGCACCTCAGCCTGAGCAATAGAGTGAGACTCCAACTCAAAAAAAAAAAAAGTCTTAGCTACGAATGTAGGCTATGGCCACGGCCTGGTCAGAACATGGTAGGACACACGTTCAACATAAATATAAGAAGGAAATATGACAAACCAAGCCACAGTCACTTACTTTTTTTTTCTTTTTCTGAGTTGGAGTCTCACTCTGTCGCCCAGGCTGGAGTGCAGTGGCACGCTCACGGCCACGGCATCCTTGACCTGCTGGGCTCCGGCGATCCTTTCACCTCAGCCTTCCAAGGAGCTGGAACTATAGGCCTGGCTAATTATTTATTTATTGTAGAGATGAGGTCTTGCCAAGTTGCCCGGGCTGATCTCGAACCCACGGGCTCAGGCAATCTCCACACCTCGGCCTCCCAAAGTGCTGGGATGACAGGCTGAGCCACCGAGGCCGGCCCAGTGTCTTACTTTTAAGAGTAAATCAAACCGGGCTCGGTGACTCAGCCTGTAATCCCGCGCCTTGGGAGGCTGAGGCGAGTGGATTGCCTGAGCCCGCGGATTCGAGACCCGCCTGGACAACTTGGCGAGACCTCATCTCTACAATAAATCAAAAAATTAGCCGGGTGTGGTAGCGCACACCTGTAGTTCCAGCTACTTGGAAGGCTGAGGCGGAAGGATCGCTGGAGCCCAGCAGATCGAGGCTGCGGTGGCCGGGAGCAGCCATTGCACTCCAGTGTGGGCGACAGAGTGAGACTCCAACTCAAAAAAAAGAGTAAATCACAACATTTAGGAAGCCATGAAAGCACTACCTCTAGATCTCACAATCACAATTGTGCAAGTGTCTGCAGTTCTGGAAGCACAGTTTGGGGCAGGCTCTCCTCAAGCCCAGGCTCTGGAGTCAAAGCTGAGCTGGTAACTTGTCTGAGGGTGAAGGGCTTAGGGTCTGGAGTAAGATAAGACCAGTAACTTTGCCACTTGTTAGCTGTGTGGCTGCGGTCAATTTCCTTTGTCTCTCTGAGCTGGTCCTACAATCGGTAAAATGTGAATAACGTGCTTAATTTACAGGCAGTTTGTAAGGATGAGATGATACCCGCAAGTACATTGCATGGCACTTAAGCAGTGTAGACGAGTATTGAGTATCCATTTATACAGTATTTGATCTTTCTGGGTTTTTTTAATTTTGTTTTTGATTTTTGTGAGTTGGAGTCTCACCTCGTCGCCCAGGCTGGAGTGCAGTGGCACACTCACAGTCACCCCAGCGTCGACCTGCTGGACTCCCACCAAGCCTGGCCAGAATTTTTTTTTTTTTTGAGTTGGAGTCTCATTCTGTCACCCAGACTGGAGTGCAGTGGTCACTCCCGGCCACCACAGCCTCCACCTCCTGGGCTCCGGCGATCCTTCTGCCTCAGCCTTCCAAGTAGCTGGAACTACAGGTGCGCCCTACTACACTGGCTAATTTTTTTATTTATTGTAGAGACAAGGTTTCGCCAAGTTGCCCGGACTGGTCTCGAACCGGCGGGCTCAGGCAATCCACTCGCCTCGGCCTCCCAAAGTGCTGGCATTGCAGGCTGAGCCATCGAGCCAGGCCTGATCTTTCTGTTTTCAAACTGTCCGCCAGAGGGTGCCAAAAGCTAGACGGAAACAAAAAAACTGTCAGGTTCCCCCTTCCCCCCAAAATGCAAATGCTTGCAAAATTCTAAGCGTTGATCTCCGAGAAAAAGGACTCAGCAGACTTTCCGATTGTTTGCCTCTTCACCCTTGAGAAGTCCAACGCCTGAAATAAAAATTCTCAACCTCAAGACTATTCATTTAAATTAAAACAATTCAGCCAGGCTCGGTGGCTCAGCCTGTAATCCCAGCACTTTGGGAAGCCGAGGTGAGTGGATTGCCTGAGCCCGCGGGTTTGAGACCTGCCTGGGCAACTTGGCGAGATCTCATCTCTACAATAAATCAAAAACAAAAAATCAGCCAGGCGTGGTAGCGCATGCCTGTAATTCCAGCTACTTGGAAGGCTGAGGAGGAAGGATCGCCGGGGCCCAGCAGGTCGAGGCTGCGGTGGCTGGGAGTGGCCACTGCACTTGTCTGGGCGACAGAGTGACTCCAACTCAAAAAAAAAAAATTCTTACAGGCACACAGACAGTGTAACTTTGTGATGCTGGGGCTTTAAGTTAGCTGTCCAGGAAGGACAGAGCGGAGAGGGCAGCCTCTCCCCACCCCACCCCACCCCTAGCCAACCCCCTAGAGCAGGCAGGAGGGGATGCATCATTTGTAGATAATTTAAACACAGTAATCAATTGACTGACACTTCGTTTTTGATATCCCCATGTGCCAACAATTGTAAAAAACATCAGTGATAAAATACTGCTCCACCAAAGGCTCTTGTTGCTCCAAGTTCTAAACGATGTCTCCAGGTATGACTGCATTTTAACAATATATACGTGAACTTCAACTTGATACATTTTCTTCCTTACCCATTAATAATTGTATTCAATCCAGAAATTAACTCAAAGAACTCCCCTGTTCACAGAATCTCCTATCAGGTGGATTCTGCCACGTGCGTTTTTGTTCCAGCATAAGTTCTTTCCAGTTCAGAAATGTCCCGTACTTGAGGTTTACTCCTTGAGTTACAACTGTCTCCAACTCCAGGCTGCAGTTGCATTTCTTTCTCTTTTTTTGAGTTGGAGTCTCACTGTTGCCCAGACTGGAGTGCAGTGGCCGCTCCTGGCCACCGCAGCCTCTACCTGCTGGGCTCTGGCGATCCTTTCGCCTCAGCCTTCCAAGTAGCTGGAACTACAGGTGCGCGCTACCACGCCCGGCTCATTTTGATTTACTGTAGAGATGAGGTCTCACCAAGTTGCCCAGGCGGGTCTCGAACCTGCGGGTTCAGACAATCCATTCACCTCAGCCTCCCGAGGCGCGGGATTACAGGCTGAGCCACCGAGCCCAGCTTGCAGTTGCATTTCTATACACTAAAAATAAACACCCCAAATAATAGGCAACCAATTCCTGATCAAACTCCAAAAGCCCAGCCATAAGAGATAAGTTAGACAAGTAGAACCTGACCAAACCCAAAAGCTTCTACAAAGCAAAAGAAACTATTAAGAAAGTGAGGAGGCAGCCCGCAGAATGGGAAAAAAAAATTGCCCACTGTATATCTCACAAAGACCTAGTATCCAGGATCTACAAGGAACTCAAACATGCCAGAAGGAAAACAAAACAAAACAAAACAGCCCTATTAAAAAGTGAGCAAAAGATATAAATAGATACTTCTCAAAAGAAGACATATGAGCAGCAACAGATACATGAAAAATGCTCAACCTCACTAAAGGTCAAATCAAAACCACACTGGGATACCACCACCTAACTCCCGTCAGGATGGCCATCATCAATAACTCAAAAAACAACAGATGCTGGTGAGGATCTGAAAAGAGAACGCTTCTACACTGTTGGTGCGTGTGTAAACTAGTGCAGCCTCTGTGGAAAACAGTGTGACGATTCCTAAAAGTACTAAGAATTAACCTTCAAGATATTCCCAGTGATCCCCCTTCTGGGAATATACCCAGAGGAACTCCAATTTCTACAAAAAAGATACCTGCACACGTATGTTTGTTGCGGCTCTATTCACAATAGCAACAACATGGAACCAACCATGCTGCCCATCAAAAGTGGACTGGATTTTTTTAAATGTGATACATATACACCATGGAATATTATGCAGCCATAAAGAAAGACAAAATTAAGCTGGGCTCGGTGGCTCAGCCTGTAATCCCACACCTTGGGAGGCTGAGGTGAGTGGATTGACTAAGCCCACGGGTTCGAGACCCACCTGGGCAACTTGGCGAGACCTCATCTCTACAATAAATCAAAAAAATCGGCCGGGGTGGTAGCGCATGCCTGTAATTCCGGCTACTCGGAAGGCTGAGGCGGAAGGATCGCCGGAGCCCAGCAGGTCGAGGCTGCGGTGGCCGGGGGCGGCCACTGCCCTCCAGTCTGGGTGACAGAGTGAGACTCCGACTCAAAAAAACCCCCAAAAAACAAAACAAAACAAAAGACAAAATTATGAACTTCGCAGCAACTTAGATGGATTTAGAGCCTATCACACTCAGTGATCTGTCACAGGTACAAAGAACTGAGTACCACGTGTTCTCACTCCTCAGGGGACCCTGAACACTTATTATAATACTACATGAAAGGGACTGGCAGTAGCGGGTCACTGCCAGCGGGGGTGGGGGGGGTACATGACACTAACAAGGGTACCTGATTCCAGACCAGGAAAAGTGAGAACCAAAGGGAGACCCAAACTTCACCTGTACGATGACCACTAATGTGCCTAACCTTGACTTGTGTCTCACATCTTTAAAATAAACATTTTTTTGAAAGCTGGGATTTGCTGGGCTCGGTGACTCAGCCTGTAATCCTGCGCCTTTGGGAAGCTGAGGTGAGTGGATGGCCTGAGCCCGCGGGTTCGAGACCCGCCTGGGCAGCGAGACCCCATCTCTACAATAAATCAAAAAATCAGCCGGGCGTGGTAGCGCATGCCTGTAATTCCGGCTACGTGGAAGGCTGAGGCAGAAGGATCGCAGGAGCCCAGCAAGTGGAGGCTGCGGTGGCCGGGAGCGTCCACTGCACTCCAGTCTGGGTGACGGAGTGAGACTCCAGCTCCAAAAAAAAAAAAAAACGGGGATTACAGGTGTGAGCCATCGTACCCAGCCTTGCTTTCTTAAAAAAAAAAAAAAAAAAGCCGGGCTTGGTGGCTCAGCTTGTAATCCTGCGCCTTTGGGAGGCTGAGGTGAGTGGATTGCCTGAGCCCGTGGGTTCGAGACCCACCTGGACAGGCGAGACCTCATCTCTACAATTAAAAAAAAAAAAAATCAACCGGGCGTGGTAGCGTGTACCTGTAGTTCCAGCTACTTGGAAGGCTGAGGCAGAAGGATTGCCGGAGCCCAGCAGGTCGAGGCTGCGGTGGCCGGGAGTGGCCACTGCACTCCAGTCTGGGCGACAGAGTGAGAGTCAACTCAAAAAAAAAAGAATAGAAAACAATTCCCTTTATAATAATATAAAGAAAAAAATACTTATGGATAGATTTCACCAATGAAGCAAACAACTTGTACACTGAAAACTACAAAACATTGCTGAAAGAAATTGAAGAATACACAAATAAGTGGGGAAAGAACCTCATGTTCAAGGGTTGGAAGACTTAATTTTGCTACGTAAAAACTACCCAAAGCACTCTATAGATTCGATGCAACCTCTATCAAAATACCAATGATGTTTGTGTCAAAAATAGAAAAACCCGCCAGTCGTGGTGGTTCATGCCTGTAATCCCTGCACTTTAGGAGGCTGAAGCAAGAGGATTGGCTGAGCCTGCGGGCTCAAAACCAGCCTGGGCAACTTGGCAAGACCTCATCTCAACAATAAATAAATAAATAATCAGCCAAGCATGGTGACACACGCCTGTAGTGCCAGCTACTTGGAAGGCTGAGGCGGAAGGATCGCCTGAACCCAGCAGGTTGAGGCTGCAGTGGTCGTGAGCGAGCTACTGCATTCCAGCCTGGGTGACAGGGTGAGACTCCGATTCAAGAAAAAGAAAATGGAAAAATCCATCCTAAAGTCTATACAGACTCTCAAGGGACCCTAAAGAGCCAAAACAATCTTGAAAAAGAGCGAAGTTGAAGGTCTTGTACGTCATACTTCCTGATTTCAAAACTTACTTCAAAGCCACAAAAATCAAAAGTGTGCACTGGCGAAAAGACAGACACAGAGACCAACAGCTAGGACAGAGAGTCCAGAAACAGACACTCACGTGTGTGATCAAGTGATATTTGATAAGAGTGCCAATCAGTGGGGAAAGGACAGTTTCTTCAACAAATGATGCGAAAACTGAACATCCACATGCAGAAGAAGGAATTTGAACCACATACAAAAATAAACTCAAAATAAATCAAAGATCTAAATGTAAGACCTAAAAATATAAAACTTTTACAAGAAAACATAGGGGAAAACACTATTTATGACACTGTCAATTATTTTTAAATGATCACACCAAAGGTCAGGGAATAAAATTTTTTTAAAAAGATAAATTGGACTACATCACATATGAAACTTCTGAGCACAAAGTTCACAATCAGCTGAGCAAATAAGCCACCCACAGGATGGGAGAAGATATTTAGAAATCATATTTGGGCCAGGCTCGGTGGCTCAGTCTGTCATCCCCGTACTTTGGGAGACTTGCTAGAGCCTGCGGTTTCAAGACCAGCCTGAGCAACATGATGAGACCTCATCTCTACATTAAATCAAAAAATTACTGTGCCCCAGCCTGGGTGACAGGGTGAGACTCCAAATCAAAAAAAAAAAGAAAAAAAAAAGAAATCATATATTTGATAAGGGGCTAAGATCCAGGATATATAAAGAACACCTGCAACTCAACAACAGGACAAACAATGCAAATAAAAAATTGGCAGATGGCTGGATGAGGTGACTCACACCTGTAATCCCAGCTATACAGGAGGCCCGGTGTTTGAGACCAGTCTGGGCAACATAGCAAGATCTTGTCTCTACAGAATATTTATTTAAAAAAATTAGCCAGCCAGTAGTCCCAGCTACTTGGGAGGCTGAAGTGGAAGGATCACTTGAACCCAGGAATTCGAGCCTGCCGTGAGATATGATCGCACCACTGCTCTCCAGCCTGAGTGACAGAGTGAGACCCTGTCTCTACAAAATGACGTTAGGAGACATTTCTTCAGAGAGGATGTACAAATGACCAAAAATCACATGAAGAGATGCCAACACCACTGATCATTAGGGAATTGCAGATTGAAACCAGGGTGAAATATCACCTCACACCCTCACACCCAACTGGGATGGCCACTCTCAAAAAGACAGAACACAACGTGTGTTGTTGAGGTCGTGGCAAATCTCGTGCACGGTGGGTGGGAGTGCAAAATGGTGCAGCTGCTGTAGCAAGCGGGATGGCAGATCCTACCCATACTAGACCTAGAGCTGCCATCTGACCCGGCAAGTCTGCTCTGGGTACATCCACTCAAAGGAACTGAAAGCCGGGTTGCAAAGAGACATGTGTCTACCACGGTCACAGCAGCATTGTCCGAAACAGCCAGAAGGTGGAGGCGCCCAAGTGTACCCCAGTGCGTGAGCTGAAAAACCAGACGTGATCCAGCCCCACAACAGGTTACTCAGCCTTAAAAAGGAAGGGAAGCCGGGCTCGGTGGCTCAGCCTGTAATCCCACGCCTTTGGGAGGCTGAGGTGAGTGGATTGCGTGAGCCCATGGGTTCGAGACCCGCCTGGGCAGTGAGACCTCATCTCTACAATAAATCAAAAAATCAGCCGGGCGGGGTAGCGCATGCCTGTAATTCCGGCTACTCGGAAGGCTGAGGAGGAAGGATCGCCGGAGCCCAGCAGGCGAGGCTGCGGTGGCCGGGAGCGGCCACTGCACTCCAGTCTGGGCGGCAGAGTGAGACTCCAACTCAAAAAAAAAAAAGGAAGGGAGTTCTGCACGTGTGACAACATGGAGGCACCTTGAGGACACGACGTCAAGTGAAATAAGCCAGAATCAAAAGGACAAATACTGTGGGATTCCACGTACACGCGGTACCCGGAGTTGCAAAATGCACAGGGACAGAAAGTAGGATGGGCGATGCCGGGTGGCGGGGAGAAGAGGGGACAGATGGGGAGTTCGTGTGGTATGGGAACACAGTTTCAGTTTGGGAAGATGAAAAAGTTCTGGAGATGGATGATGGGGATGGCCTCACGATGATGGGGACAAACTAAATGCTACACACACTTACAAATAGTTAAAATGGGCCACGCACGGCGGCCTGCACCTGTAATTAAGGCACTCTGGGAGTCCGAGGTGGAGATCGCTTGAAGCCAGGAGTTTGGGGCCACCCTAGGGAGCATAGCAAGCCCTCGTCTCTACAAAAATAATCAAAAAATTATCTTGGCTGGGTGGTGTGTGCCTGCAGTCCCAGCTACTCAGAAGCCTGAGGCAGGAGGATCACCTGAGTCCAGGAGGTCGAGGCTGCAATGTGCCCTGATCATGCCACTGCACTCCAGCCTGGGTGACAGAGTGAGACCCTGATTCAGGGGGAAAAAAACTGGTTAAAGTGGTAAATTTTGTATGTGTGTGTCACCACTTACCCCAACAAGTCAGTCAGACTATGTGACCTGTCCCCTCTCAGCCCTCACTGAGAATAAAATCCAAATCCCTCCCTCAGTGGAGCCCAGTCACAAAGCTGCTCCTCTCCCATGTGCCTAGCACATTGCGGCCTCGGGGCCTTTGCACTCGCTCTTGCTTCCCTCTCCAGGGAAGGCTCTTCTCCCAGACGACACACAGCTCAGTCCCTTCTTTAACTTGGAGCTTTGCTCCATCACCCCTGTCTTCAGCCACCCATTTAAAACAGCACATTCCTCAACCCCTAGAGCATGCTTTATTTTTCTTCATGACTTGCATCAGTACCTTGCATGATCTATTATCTCGAGCATCCATTTATCTCTTTATTGCATGTCTCCAACAGCAGAATGTGAGCTCCACAGGAACTTTGCCTTGGTTTTTTTTTTTTTTGATTCCTGTCGCCCAGACTGGAGTGCAGTGTCCGCTCCCGGCCACCGCAGCCTCGACCTGCTGGGCTCCGGCGATCCTTCCGTCTCAGCCTTCCGAGTAGCCGGAACTACAGGCATGTGCTGCCACGCCTGGCTGGTTTTTTGATTTATTGTAGAGATGAGGTCTCGCCAAGTTGCCCAGGCTTGAACCCATGGGCTCAGGCAAACCTCGCACCTCGGCCTCACAAAGTGCTGGAATGACAGGCATGAGCTTCCGCGCCTGGCCCCTGCCTTTCATTAGCTGTAGCACACAGGCAAAATCCTTGACCTTCGTAGTCCCTAGTTGTATTACTGTCCAAGCCAGTGTTGAAAAAGTAAACCAAGATAGAGTTTCCTCAGCATCCAGAGAGGAATGGATCCAGCAGCACGTCCAAGTCTGCAAAGGAGTGATAATCACTAAAAACAAGGAAGAAAAATGTCCACTAACCTGGGCTGGGACTGGCCAGACTCTTGTTGATGTGGGCTTTGAGCGCTTGATTCACGGCACCGACACACAGTTTACCGAGAGAGGTTTATTAGCCAGGTTTGACTGGCCAGGGCCACCCACCAGACTCGCAGGTCTCTAGGTGAGGGCTTAAATAGGCAAAAGCCCGCCTAATCCACAAGCCCTTTATAATTCAAATTCGAACAACACAAAGCCCGCCAGAAGAGGGGCTTGCCTACCACAATTCAAACAGAGAAAAGTTTGCCAGAATTTGAAAGGGGCTTATCGCACAACACTCACACACTGCCAGCGGGGGTTACAGAAAAAGCTGGTTAACTTATCTAACATAGCCACTTGGGGCTTCCAAGTAGGGCATTCTTTCCAGGGTTTCCAAGAATTACCAAGTTTTAGGGGAGAGGTCACAGCACACAGTTTCAGCATACTTAATATATGAGGTTCTAGTTTCATTACATTTCACATAATTCATCACACTTAATATATGAGGCTTCACACAGGTTCTTCACAATTCATCACGTCTTACATTGTCTGTACCATCACACTCCACTACAGCCTCCAGACACAGTGAAGAAAGTGAGTTAGGGAAATCCAGGAGTTCTGTGCTCCTGCTGTGAATGCCCCCAAGTCTTGTGGGACTCCGGCCTCTCATGGGAAACTGGCTTCCCCACAGCCAGGCTCTCCTGTAGAGTGGTGCAAGAAAAAAGTCTTGAGCAGCGCCAGCCGCCGTTTCCCAGGAACTGAACCTTGCAGGGGGGAGCAACTGCTTTCCAGCCAGTGGAAGGGAAGAGCTCTGTGGCTGCAGATAATTCCTGACTGGGTGAGTTTTCTGACAACACCAGAGACCCTGAGGGAGGCTGCACCTTGACATTCAGATCGCAGACTGCCCAAGGCCAAGGGGGCGGGACACATTGCCATAGCAACTTCTCACTCCCCTTGCGAACTCATCCGCCTGCTCTGCACAACTGCATTACCCCAGGGGCCTGGGACTCCCTTCTAATCCCCACTGGGGCAGCTCAGAGGGCATGCTTGTGGGGGACTTCACCTCCTTTCCCCTGAACTCCCCCTGAAGCTCAAAACAGACAGAGAACTTGGGAAATCCCCAGAGCCCTGCGCTCAGCCTAGGCTGGCTGGGCACTTCCTTGGAGCAACACTCACCCAGGAGAAACCATCACATCTGGCTTTTCTCCACAAGATTGCCTCCTGGCCAGTTGTCAACCATACAACCCATCAAATCGGAGACAATACCTCAACTTTGGGGAAGGCCAGATCCTATAAGCCAGTGGACACCACTTTTCAAGTCATTCTGGTCACTCAGGACGCTGTGAGCCAGTGCAGATACACAGCACAGGTCGGCCACAGCTGGCAATTGATAAACTCACCAAGACTCTATATAACCAAGGTAACCTTACAGTGCCTGCATCAGCACCTTGCCAAACTCAAATAAGAAGAAATCATCTAAGCTGGGCTCGGTGGCTCAGCCCGTAATCCTGTGCCTTGGGAGGCCGAGGTGAGTGGATCGCCTGAGCCCGCGGGTTTGAGACCCACCTGAGCAACTTGGCGAGACCTCATCTCTACAATAAATCAAAATGAGCCGGGCGTGGTAGCGTGCACCTGTAGTTCCAGCTACTCGGAAGGCTGAGGCGGAAGGACCACCGGAACCCAGCAGGTCGAGGCTGCGGTGGCCGGGAGCGGCTGC
>NW_007251321.1:71546-72068 GCF_000164805.1 Carlito syrichta | reverse complement strand
CACCGCAGCCTCGACCTGCTGGGCTCCGGCGATCCTTCCGCCTCAGCCTTCCAAGTAGCTGGAAATACAGGCGTGCGCTACCACGCCCAGCTAATTTTTTTTGATTTACTGTAGAGATGAGGTCTCGCCAAGTTGCCCAGGCAGGTCTCGAACCCGTGGGCTCAGGCAATCCATTCACCTCAGACTCCCAAGGCATGGGATTACAGGCTGAGCCACTGAGCCCGGCTAAATTTTTTTATTTTAAAGATGTGGAGTCCAATTCAGGGTTAGGTTTAGAAATGTTCATTATGCAGGTACCCTTGTTGCTGAGGTGTGCCCCCCTTCCCCAGACAGTTTCCCACTCCTGCCAATCCCACTTCCCCACCCCCCTCCCAGCAGTTTACCAATACTGCCAATCATTCTCCTATAGCATTACAATAATAGTTCAAGGTCTGCTCATGAATGAGAACATGTGATACTCAGATCTTTGTTTCTGTGAAAGATCACTCAGTATTATAGATTCTAAGTCCATCCAGGTTGCTG
>NW_007251321.1:71138-71526 GCF_000164805.1 Carlito syrichta | reverse complement strand
TGTACCACATTTTTTTAATCCAGTCCTCTTTTGATGGGCAGCATGGTTGATTCCATGTTCTTGCTACTGTGAACAATGCTGCGATAAACATACGTGTGTAGGTATCATTTTTATAGAGTGATTTGAGTTCTTCCAGGTATATTCCCAGTAGGGGGATTGCAGGTTCGTATGGAAGGTCGATTTTTAGAACTTTTAGGAATCGCCACACTGTTTTCCATAGAGGCTGTACTAGTTTACACTCCCACCAATAGTGTAGAAATGTTTCCTTTTCACCACATCCTCTCCAGCATCTGTTGTTTTTTGAGTTATCGATGATAGCCATCCTGACTGGAGTTAGGTAGCATCTCAGTGTAGTTTTAATTTGCATTTCTTTTTTTTTTTTTTTTTT
>NW_007251321.1:59453-71118 GCF_000164805.1 Carlito syrichta | reverse complement strand
ATGAGGTCTCGCCTGTCCAGGCAGGTCTCGAACCCACAGGCTCAGGCAATCCACTCACCTTAGCCTCCCAAAGGCGTGGGATTACAGGCTGAGCCCAGTTTTAATTTGCATTTCTTTGATGACTAGTGAGGCTGAGCATTTTTTCATGTATCTATTGGATGCTTGTACATCTTTTGAGAACTGTCTGTTCATATCTTTTACCCACTTTGCAATGGGGCCATTTGTTCTTTTCTTTTTGGCACGTTTGAGTTCTATGTAGATCCCAGATGTCAGACCTTTGTCAGACATACAGTTGACAAATATTTTTTCCCAATCTGTGGGCTGTCTCCCAGCTCTCTTGATGGTTTCTTTGGCTTTGCAGAAGCTTGTCAGTTTGATGAGGTCCCACTTGTCTATCTTATCTCTTATGGCATGGATGCTTGGAGTTTTGATCAGGAATTGGTTGCCAGTTCCAATTTCCATAAGGGTATCTACTGCATTTTCTAAAGTTCTTATAGTTTGAGACTTAGAAAAATAATTTTGACATTATAAAAAAATAACAACTGAGGGCAATGACTCACGCCTATAATGCCAGCACTTTGGGAGGCTGAGGTGAGAGGATTGCCTGAGCCCATGGGTTTGAGATCAGTCTGGGCAACTTGGTGAGACCTCACCTCTAAAATAAATAAATAAATAAATAAATAAGCTAGGTGGTGGTGTAGCCCTGTAGTTCTAGGTACTTGGAAGGCTGAGGCTGAAGAATCACCTGAACCCAGCATGTAGAAGCTGCAGTGACTGTGAGCATTCCACCGCACTCGGGCCTGGGTGACAGAGTGAAACTCCACCTCAAGAAAAAAACAAAAAACAGAGTCCCCCAACACCCCCAAAAGATCACACCAACTCTTCAGCAGCAAACCCTAATCATAATGAAATTTTTGAAATTCTGGACACAGAATTCAAAAAGTTGATGGTAAAATTGGTCAATGAACTTCCGAAGAAAATTAAAAACCAACATATAGAAATTAAAGAGAAAAAACTATTCAAGAAATGAATGAAAAATTCTCCAAAGAGATAGCTTTAAAAAATGACCTGGGCCAGGCTTGGTAGCTGGCCAGGCTCAGTAGCTCAGCCTGTAATCCCAGCACTTTGGGAGGTCAAGGTGAGTGGATTGCCTGAGTCCATGGGTTTGAGACCCCCCCTGGGCAACTTGACGAGACCTCATCTCTACAACAGATAAAAAATTAGCCGGGTGTGGTAGCGCGCGCCTGTAGTTCCAGCTACTTGGAAGGCCAAGAAGGAAGGATCTCTGGAGCCCAGCAGGTCGAGGCTGTGGTGGCCGGGAGCGGCCACTGCACTCCAGTCTGGGTGACAGAGTGAGACTCTAACTCAAAAAAAAAAAAAAAAAAAGAGCTGAGATTCTGGGAATTAAAGAAGCATTTAGGGAAGTACAAAATGAAGTAGAAAGTTTTAACAGTAGACTGGAACAAACAAAAGAAAGACTATCAGAACTTGAAGACAAAGATTTTAAATTAACCCAGACAAAAAAAAAACGGGCCAGGCTTGGTGGCTCAGCCTGTAATCCTGTGCTTTGGGAGGCCGAGACGAGTGGATTGCCTGAGTCTGCAGGTTTGAGACCCGCCTGGGCAACTTGGCGAGACCTCATCTCTACAATAAATTAAAAAAAAAAATCAGCCGGGCGTGGTAGCACGCGCCTGTAATTCCGGCTACTCGGAAGGCTGAGGCGGAAGGATCGCCAAAGCCCAGCAGGTCGAGGCTGCGGTGGCCGGGAGCGGCCACTGCACTCCGGTCTGGGCGACAGAGTGAGACTCCAACTAAAAAGAAAAGAAAAAGAAAAAAAAATCAAGAGAATGGAACAAAGGTTCCAAGAAATGTGAGATTATGTAAAACATCCAAAACTAAGACTCATAGGTGTTCCTGAGGAAGAAGAGAAAAGAGCTTTGGAAAATCTATTTGAGGGAATAATGGAGGAAAACTTCCCTGGCCTTGCCAGAGATCTAAACATCCAGATACAAGAAGCCCAAAGACCCCCCCCCACCAAAGATTCATTACAAAAAGGCCATCCCCAAGGCCTACAACAATCTGGCTATGCAAAGTTAATGTGAAGGAAAGAATTTTTAAAAATAATAATAATTTTAAGAGCAGCGAGACAAAAGCTTACAAAGGCAAACATATCAGACTAACAGCAGACTTCTCAAAAGAAACTCTAAAAGTCAGAAGGGATTAGGGCCCCATCCTTGATCCCCTCAAGCAGAATAACTGCCAGCCAAGGATTTTGTATCCCACAAAACTAAGTTTTATAAATAAAGGAGAAATGAAGTCCTTCACAGACAAGCAAATGCTGAGGGAATTTGTCAGCACTAGGCCAGCTCTACAATAAGTACTCAAAGGAGTACTAAATACTGAAACAAAAGGTCAAAATACAACATAGAAAAATGCTGGAAATCATGAAGTTCACAGGCTTTATGGGAGACCAACACAATAAATAAAATAAATAAATAATGCAACCTGATAACAGCTAGTACAATGGATAGAATTGTATCTTACATGTCATTATTAACTCTGAATGTAAATTGTTTCAATACTCCCTTAAAAATATATAGACTGGTAGAAAGGATAAAAAACACAACCCAAATATCTGTTGCATTCAAGAGACCCACTTAATTCACAAATACTCCTATAGATTCAAGGTAAAGGGGTGAGGAAAAATATTCCATACAAATGGAAACCAAAAATGAGCAGAAGTAACCATTCTCATATCAAATAAAAGACTTTCAATTAACAACAGTTAAAAAAGAGACAAAGACGGTTTTGTCTTGTTTTGTTTTGAGTTGGAGTCTCACTCTGTCACCCAGACTGGAGTGCGGTGGCCGCTCCTGGCCACCGCAGTCTCGACCTGCTGGGCTCTGGTGATCCTTCCATCTCAGCCTTCCAAGTAGCTGGAACTACAGGCACACGCTACCATGCCCGGCTAATTTTTTTTGATTTATTGTAGAGATGAGGTCTTGCCAAGTTGCCCAGGCGGGTCTCGAACCTGCGGACTCAGGCAATTCACTCACCTCAGCCTCCCAAAGGCGCGGGATTACAGGCTGAGCCACCGACCCCGGCCAAAGATGGCTTTGATATAATGATAAAGGGATCAATCCAATGAGAAGACATAATAATTGTAAATATATATGTGCCTAACACCAAAGCACACAGCTTTATAAATCAAATTCTACTAGACTTAAAAAAAGAGACAGCAATACAGTAGTGGGAAACTTCAACACTCCATTGACAACAATAGACAGATCAACAGGGTAGAAAGTCAACAAAGAAACATTGTAGTTAAACAGGACTGGAGATGAAATGGACCCAGCAGGCATCTACAGAACACTCCATCCCAAAACTACAGAATATACATTCTTCTCATCAGCACATGAAACATTCTCCCAAATAGATCATGTGATAGGCCACAAATCAAATCTCAATAAATTCAAAAAAATTGAAATCATACCAAGCACCTTCTCAGACCACAGTGGAATAAAACCAGAAATTAAGTCCAAGAAGAACTCATAAAACCAAACAAAAACATGCAAGTTACACAATTTGCTCCTAAATGGTCCTTGGGTCAACAATGAAATCAAGACAAAAATGTTTAAATTCCTGGAACCAATGACAACAATGAAAGAAGTTATCCAAACCTCTGGGCACAGCCAAAACTGTGCTCAAAGGAAAATTATAGTACTTAAGGCCTACATTAATAAGACTGAAAGATAACATATTGACAACCTAACATCATACCTCAAGGAACTAGAAAATACGAACAAACCAAACCGAAAGCTAGCAGAAGAAAAGAAATAATGAAGATCTGAGCAGAACCAAACAAAATTGCAATTTTAAAAAAAACCAAAGGATTAATAAAACATAAAGTTCGTTCTTTGAAAAGGTAAACAAAATTGATAGACCACTAGTTAGGTTAATTAAGAAATGAAGAGAAGCTGGGCTCGGTAGCTCAGCCTGTAATCCCACGCCTTTGGGAGGCTGAGGTGAGTGGATTGCTTGAGCCCGCGGGTTCGAGACCCGCCTGGGCAAATTGGCAAGACCTCATCTCTACAATAAATCAAAAAACAAGCCAGGCGTGGTAGCGCATGCCTGTAATTCTGGCTACTCGGAAGGCTGAAGTGGAAGAATTGCTGGAGCCCAGCAGGTCGAGGCTGCGGTGGCTGGGAGCGGCCACTGCACTCCATCTGGGCAACAGAGTGAGACTACAACTCAAAAAAAGAAAGAAAGAAAGAAAGAAATGGAGAGAAAAGACTCAAACAAGCACAATCAGAAATGAAAAAGAAGACATTACAACTAATAAGATAGAATTCAAAAGATCATCCAAGACTGTTATGAATACCTCTATGCAAACAAACTAGACAATCTAGAGGAAATGGATGAATTCTTGTAAACATACCACCCCAACCATGAATCAGGAAGCAACAGAAACCCTGAACAGACCAATAATGAGTAGTGAGATTGAAACAATAATTAGGAGTCTCCCAACAAAAAAAAGTCCAGGACCTGTTGGACTCACAGCTGAATCCTACCAGATCTGCAAAGAACTGGAACCAATTGTACTAAAGCTATTCCACCAGACTGAAGAGGAGGGACTCCTCCTTAACTCATTCTACAAGGCCAGTATCACCCTGGTATCAAAGCCAGGAAAAGACAAAACAAAAAAAGAAAACTATAGACCAATATCCCTTATGAACATAGAAGTAAAAGTCCTCAACAAAATATTAGTAAACTGAATTCAGCAGTACTTAAAAAAATAGTACACCATGACCAAGTGGGTTTTATCCTAGGGATGCAAGGGTGATTCAACATACACAAGTCAATAAATCTTATCTACTACATAAACAGAATTAAAGACAAAAATTATATGATCATTTCAATAGATGCAGAAAAAGCATTCGCTAAAATCTAGCATCCCTTCATGATAAAAACCCTCAGCAAAATGGGCATAGAGTGGGGGAACCAGCACTATGGCATCACCTGTAAGATTGGCCTGTCCATCCTCAACAGCTCCCTGGCCAATTTAGAGGCCAAGTGCCTCCAGATGCTAGACTCTGGGGCTGATTATCTGTTCCTGGATATAATGGATGGGCATTTTGTTCCCAACATTACCTTTGGTCACCCTGTGGTAGAAAGCCTTTGAAAGCATCTGGGCCAGGACCCTTTCTTTGACATGCACATGATGGTGTCTAGGCCCGAACAGTGGGTAAAGCCAATGACCGTAGCAGGCGTCAATCAGTCTACCTTTTATCTCAAGGCTACTGAGAACCCAGGAGATTTGATTACAGACATGTAAGAGAACGGGATGAAGGTTGTCCTTGCCATCAAACCAGGAGCCACAGTTGAGTATTTGGCACCATGGGCTAATCAAATAGACATGGCCTTGGTTATGATAGTGGAACCTGGATGTGGAGGGCAGAAATTCATGGAAGAGATGATGTCAAAAGTTCACTGACTGAGAACCCAGTTTCCATCTCTGGATATAGAGGTTGATGGTGGTGCAGGTCCTGACACTGTCCACAAGTGTGCAGTGTCTGGCAGTGCCATCATGAGGAGAGAAGACTCAGATTTGTGATCAACCTGTTAAGAAGTACTTGATTGCCTTTCTGGCGGCAACGACCTACCCATGAGAACATGCTTCTCGCAAAGGACCCCTTCATCCCTCTCCAGAGGAGAAGAGGAAACAAAAGAAGAAGAGCCGGGTGCAGAGCCCAACTCCTATTTCATGGACGTGAAATGCCCAGGATGCTATAAAATCACCATGGTCTTCAGCCACGCACAAACAGTAGTTGTGTGTGTTGGCTGCTCCATTGTCCTCTGTCAGCCTACAGAAGGAAAAGCAAGGCTCACAGAAGGATGTTCCTTCAGGAGGAAGCAACACTAAAAGCACCCCAATCAAGATGAATGGGAAACCATCCCAATAAGCACGTTTTGGATTAAAAAAAAAGAAGTACTTGCTCAGAAACATTCTCTTAATCAATGAAACCACAAGGAGTCCAGTGTTGCTGCTCATGAAATCTCCTTTTTTCCTGGAAAACAGGAATATTGACTACCAAATCATGTTGCAAGTGAGCGAGTACTGCTTTCCTGACCAATTTATTCATTCCAGTGATTTAAATCTATTGTGCAGATTTTAAGTTAGAGATGAGGATGAGTGTGTATAATTACATTATTAGTGCTACAATTTGAAGATTAGTGTGGTGAAATACTCAGTTTTTACGAGGAAACTTGATTTTTATAAAGAGTAAACTTATGGCTGTATTAAGGATACAAACATATGGTGGCCGGGAGCGGCCACTGCACTCCAGTCTGGGCGACAGAGTGAGACTCCAACTCAAAAAAAAAAAAAAAAAGAAAGGAATGTGTCTTAATGCCTAAAAGAGGGCATATTAACTACAGTATAAAACAAATTTTTCTGCGTTTCTAATAAGAATTTTGTTGTTTCTCAGCGGTTTTCCAAAAGCAAAGGAAGTCCTTACATTTTTCTTTTTTAGTTTGTGATTGGTTCTTATGCGTAATAATCATAAGTAGCATGGAACTTTAAAATATGTTTGGGTGGGATGGCATATCATATTCTTGCATCTGAAAATTATCACTTTTCACCTTATACTTGATTCATAAAAGCTATAAAAACAAAAAAAGTAGGCATAGAGGGAACAGTCCTCAAAATAATAAAAGCTATTTGTAACAAACCCACTGCCAATGTCATCCTGAATGAAGAAAAGTTGAACACGTTACCCCTCAGAATTGGAGCAAAGATGCCCACTTTCACCAACAACTTCTCAGCAAGGTACTGGAATGCCTAGCCAGAGCAATCAGGCAAAAAATAGAATTAAATAAATAAGTAAATACAATAAAGAAGAAATCAAACTATCTTTGTATACTAATGATATGCTCTTATAACTAGGAACACTAAAGATTTCTCCAGGCTGGGCGCGGTGGCTCAGCCTATAATCCCGTGTTTGGGAGGCTGAGGTGAGTGGATTGCCTGAGCCCGTGGATTCGAGACCCACCTGGGCAACTTGGCGAGACCTCATCTCTACAATAAATCAAAAACGAGCCGGGCATGGTAGCGCGCACCCATAGTTCTGGCTACTTGGAAGGCTGAGGTGGAAGGATCGCCGGAGCCCAACAGGTTGAGGCTGCGGTGGCCGGGAGCGGCTACTGCACTCCAGTCTGGGTGACAGAGTGAGACTCCAACTCAAAAAAAATAAAAATAAAAATAAAATTCTCCAAAAGACTCCTGGACTTGATAAGTGTATTGGTAAAGTTTTAGGATACAAACTCAACACACAAAAACCAGTAGCACTGCAATACATCAATAGCAACCAAACTGAGAACCAAAGCAAGAACTCAATTCCACTTACAATAGCAGCCAAAAAGCTAAAATATCTAGTACTCTTATCAAGGAGGTGAAAGATCTCTACAAGAAAAACTACAAAACACTGATGAAAGAAATTGCAGAGGACACAAACAAACGGAGAAACATCCCATGTTCATAGATTGAAAGAATCAACATTATTACAATGACCACATTACCCAAAGTAATCTACAGATTCAATATAAACCCTATCAAACTACCAATGTCATTTTTCACAGAATTAGACAAAAAAAATCTCAAAATTCATATGGAACCAAAAAAGAGCCAGAATACCCAAAGCTATTAATCCTAAACAAAAAGAACAAAGCTGGAGACGTCACATTACCTGACTTCAAATTATACTACAAGTCTGTAGTAACCAAAACAGCATGGTACTCATACAAGAGCAGTCGCATGGACCAATGGAACAGAACAGAGAATCCAGAAATAAACCCAAACACCTACAACCAACTGATCTTCGACAAAGAGGTAAAAACACACAACGGGGAAAGGACACCCTATTCAAAAAATGGTGCTGAGAAAATTGGATAGCTATGTGCAGAAAAATGAAACTTGATCCTTATCTCTCCCCATATACAAAAATTAACTCAAAATGGATTAAAGGCTTACATGTCAGAACTGAAATCATAAAAACCCTAGAAGAAAACCTAGGAAAAACTCTTATGGACATTGGCCTAGGCAAAGAATTTATGGCTAAAACCACAAAAGCAAATGAAACAAAAACAAAAATAAGTGAGACTTAATTAAACCAAAAAGATTCTGCACTCCAAAAGAAATAATCAGCAAATAGGCAGCATACAGAATGGGAGAAGATACTCACCAACTATATATCTGACAAAGAACTAATACCCAGAATCTACAAAGAACTAAATAAATCAAGAAAAAAGCCAATACCCCCATTAAAAAGCGGGCTAATGGCATGAACAGACATTTTTCAAAAGAAGGTATACAACTGGCCAACTAACATATAAAAAAATGCTGAGCATCACTCATCATCGGGGCGATGCAAATTAAAACCCCAAGGAGACACCACCTTACACCAGTCAGAATGGTCATCGTTAAACAAGCAAACAAACAAACATCAGATGCTGGCGTGGATGTGGAGAAGAGGAAATGCTGACACACTGTTGGTGGGAGTGCAAATTAGTACAACCTCTGTGGAAAGCAGTATGAAGATTACTTAAAGAACTAAAAGTAGGTCTCCCATTTGATCCAGGAATCCCACTACTAAGCATCTACCCTAAGGAACAGAGGTCATGAGATAAAAATGTCTGCATCCACATGCTCATCGCAGCACAAGTTCACAATCACAAAGATGTGGAATCAACCTAGATGCCCAACAATCTATCAGTGGATAATGAAGATGTGGTATATATACGCCATGGAAAACTATGCAGTAGCCGGGCTCAGTGGCTCAGCCTGTAATCCCAAGCCTTTGGGAGGCTGAGGTGAGTGAATTGCCTGAGCCCGCAGGTTCAAGACCCACCTGGGCAACTTGGCGAGACCTCGTCTCTAGAATAAATCAAAAACTAGCCGTGTGTGGTAGCGCGCGCCTGTAGTTCCAGCTACTTGGAGGCTGAGGCGGAAGGATCACCGGAGCCTAGCAGGTTGAGGCTGCGGTGGCCGGGAGCAGCCACTACACTCCAGTCTAGGCGACAGAGTAAGACTCCAACTCAAAAAAAAAAAAAAAAAAAAAAGAGAAAACTATGCAGTCATAAACAAAGAATGAAATCATGTCCTTTGCAGCAATGTAGATGGAGCTGGAGATCATCGTCCTACTTAAACTGGCTTAGAAAAGGAAATCCAAACACCGCATGTTCTTACTCATATGTGAGGGCTAAGTGGTCACAAAGATGAAAATAATAGACCCTGGGGACACCAAGAAGGAAACGGGGTAGGAGGTTAGGCTTCAGAAACTACCTAAGGGGCACAACATTCACTATTTGGAGAACAGGTCACCGGAGACCCAATCCCTACCAGTATCTAAAATTTATTTATTCATTTATTTATTTTTGAGTTGGAGTCTCACTCTGTCGTCCAGACTGGAGTGCAGTGGTCACTCCCGGCCACCGCAGCCTCAACCTGCTGGACTCCGGCGATCCTTCCACCTCAGCCTTCCAAGTAACCAGAATTACAGGCATGTGCTACCAGGCTGATTTTTGATTTATTATAGAGACGAGTCTCGCCAAATTGCCCAGGCGGGTCTCGAACCCGCGGGCTCAGGCAATCCACTCACCTCGGCCTCCCAAAGCACTGGGATTACAGGCTGAGTCACTGAGCCTGGCCTCTAAAATTTAAAAAGAGGAAAAAGTAAAATATTACTGTCTGATTTTGTAGTTATCATACACAAGGACCTGTACTGTATCCTATAGAAAATTTGAAAATTTAAAATATGTAATCACAGTCTATCCTGAAACTGACAAGGAAATGTCCTTTATCAGTCTAAACACCATGAATAAAATGTAGCTTTTTTTTTCTTTTTCTTTTTTTGAGTTGAAGTCTCACTCCATTGTCCAGGCTGGAGTGCAGTGGGACACTCACGGCCATCCCAGCGTCGACCGGTGATCCTTCTGCCTCAACCTTCTGAGTAGCTGGAGCTACAGGTGTGTGTTACCATGCTTGGCTAATTTTTGATTTATTGAAGAGATGAGGTCTTGCCAAGTTGTCCGGGCTGGTTTCGAACCCGTCTACTCAGGCAATCCACTTGCCTCAGCCTCCCAAAGTGTTGGGATTACAGACTGAGCCACCAAGCCCGGTCATAAAACGTAGCTCTTAAGTTTAATGCCTGCTTTTAATAAATTTTTATCTACAGGTGGGCATTCCAATTTGAGATAGCGCATATATGATCAGAATTAAGACTAACTGCAAATATTGGAGTATCATGATTTCAGGAGCATATAGAATATTCAGAACAGAAACAGCCCCAAGCAAGTAGCAACTCATGAGTCTCTTCTGTTAGGTTGTTCATAATCTAAAACTGTTTTATTCTGGTTGATCTTGGTAGATCATATGCTTGCATTTTGTCAGAATTCATCTTGAAAAACTTTGGTTTTAAAGAATCCGTAAACTGAACATGGCCGCACATGCCTGTAATCCCAGCTACTTGGGACTTTGAGGTGGGAGGACTGCTTGAGCCCAGGAGTTTGAGACCTGCTTGGGCAAACTAGCAAAATCTCATCCCTACAAAAATAATAATAATAATAATAGTTGGGTGTGGTGATATATACCTGTAGTCCCAGCTACTTGGGAGGCTGAGACAAGAGGATTGCTTGAGCCCAGGAGTTTCAGGCTGCAGTGAGCTATGATCACACCACTGGACTTCAACCTGGGAAACAGAGCAAGCACCCGTCTCTAAAAAAATTAAAATTAAAATTAATGTAAAGCCTATGGGTTATGGATGGTTACATTAAGAGTCTTACTGGCCGGGCTCCGTGGCTCAGCCTGTAATCCCAGCAATTTGGGAGACTGAGGCGAGTGGACTGTCTGAGCCTGTGGGTTCGAGACCAGGTCAGACAACTTGGCAAGACCTCGTCTCTACAGTAAAAAATTAGCGGGGCGTGGTAGCGTGCGACTGTAGTTCCAGCAGCTACTTGGAAGGCTGAAGCAGAAGGATCGCTTGAGCCCAGCAGGTTGACACTGGGGTGGCCGTGAGTGTGCCACTGCACTCCAGCCGGGGCCACGGAGTGAGACTCTGACTCAAAAAAAAAAAGTCTTACTTTACTTTTGGGATACAAAATTAATTTCGATCCCCAAATAAAAAAGTATTTTGTATGAATTTGTGCAACCCCAGGGTTTACTTGTGAAAGCCACTGTAATAGTGTCTGATAAGCAGACAGAACAAGTGTCCTCCTCCTGGGATTTGAACACTGGTCTTCCTCATCTCGGGTTTGAAGCTCAGGGCTCCAGCCCTCAGTGAAGAGTCAGGTGCACGACGGTGGTGACTTGTTGAAGAGAACACTGGACAGCTCCGTCTGGTCTTTTACCAAAGTGGAAATCTCAAAATGTAACAGCTTAGCGTCAGGGTGACCATATAATTTATCATCCAAACTGGAACAATTTTGAGAGCGACAGGGAGCAGAAGGGGGCAGATATGAATAAGTGCACTGGGACCCGAGCATAAACCAGCAAAATGAGGGCGTCCTGGGAAAACTAGGTTGTGTGGTGACCCGAGCAGAGTCCTCTTGTGGGGATTCTGTGTTGAGACGCACTGGCCTGCCAGGAGCTGCTGCTTTTTTTTTTTTTTTG
>NW_007251321.1:45585-59433 GCF_000164805.1 Carlito syrichta | reverse complement strand
GATTTATAGTAGAGATGAGGTCTCGCTGCCCAGGCGGGTCTCGAACCCGCGGGCTCAGGCAATCCACTCACCTCAGCCTCCCAAAGGCGCGGGATGACAGGCTGAGCCACCGAGCCCCGGCTAGGAGCTGCTTCTCAAGGACTTGTTCTTGTGCCGGGCAATGAGTTTTCGTGAGTAGGAAAAATGAAAGAGAAGATCAAGACATTCCACTTCCTGCCGCTGGATTAGCCAACTTGGTTTTGACAAGCCTATCAATCTGTTTCACCTTTTCTTTTTCTTTCTTTTTTTCCTTTCATTTTATTTTAAAGATGTGGGCTACAAGTCAGTCTTAGGGTTTCACATTTTCTAAGTTTGGGAAATGTGGATATACAGTTGGAGAGTAAAAAACAAATTTACGTGACCCCAGGAGCCTGCCGAATAGCTACAACAACTCGTTCCAAAATGAATCACTGCCTGTGGGGTGGACGGAAGGTGTTCTCCGAGTGGGAGCCAGTGACATGGCTGTATTTATGCCTCTGCAACACAGTCAAGAGGCGCTTTGCGAGGGAGGGACTCTACCGACTCTGAAATCACATGCGCTTAGGAGGACCTCTTGGCTAACTGTCTGAGATCCAGTTTGCACGCACCCAGCTGTCCACGGATGTCTTCACCACACCCTTTCAGATATCCTAGGGCTATGCTGGTTGGGGGTGAAACCGTTAGTTACATAAATGAAGATTTAGTGAAAAATTCCCTCCAGTAGTTTTGTGCCCAGATTCAGATTTTTTCCTTTCAAGCATGTGCACACACTACCCCCCCATCCTTCCACCCCACTCCCCTGCCCCAGCAAGGGGTGTGTGCACTGAGCTCGGTGCCACCACGTGGCCGTTTTAGGAAAATCAAAGATGGGGGAGATAAAAAACAAAAAAAGAAAACCACAAACCTATCAGGTTGTGAATTTGGGGCTGGATCTTGGAAACAGCAACAAACCAGAGAAGTGGAATTTTAAGGGCAGTGAAACTATTCCGTGTGAGACAATAACGATGGACACCCGTCATTGTGTATTTGTCGAAACCCACAACCCAAAGAGGGAATCCTAATGTAAACTATAGCCTTTAGTTAATAATGGATCTTTTTCTGGTACTGCAAATTAAAAAAATTTTTTTTTGATAGAGTGTCTATGAAAATCTTTTTTGGAAGCATAATTTGATTTGATTTTTTAATTGATAAATAATAATTGGACATATTTATGGAGTATACAGTGACGTTTCAGTACACACAGTGCATAGTGGATCAGAGTAATTAGTAAATCTATCATCTCAAACATTTATCATTTATGTATGCTGTGAATTTTCTTTTTGAGTCAGTCTCTCTCCCTCGCCCAGGTTGGAGTGCAGTGGTATGCTCATGGCCACCGTAGCCTGCTGGGTTCAGGCGATCCTTCTGCCTTAGCTTTCTGAGTAGCTAGAACTACAGGTGTGTGCCACCATACCAGGCTAACTTTTCTTGATTTATTATAGAGACAAAGTCTCACCAAGTTGCCCAGGCAGGTCTCAAGCCCCTGGGATCAGGCAATCCTCTCACCTCCACCTTTCTAAGTGCTGGGATTATGGGCGTGAACCACAACGCCCAGCCTGCTGTGAACATTGAACATCCTCCTTCTTGCTGTTCGAAATGATAAAGTATATTATTGCTAACTGCAGCCATCCTCCAGTGGCACAGAGCACGAGTCACATCAGCATTGGTTCTCCAATGATTGCGAAGGCATCGCACTAGAACAGTATGTAAGAGACAGGAAACTGGGGGATGTGGGGGAGACATATGTGGGAATCCTGTCCTTTCTGATTTCTCTGTAAACATAAAACTGTTTTTTAAACAATTGCAGGCCAGGCTCGGTGGCTCAGCCTATAATCCCACGCTTTGGGAGGCCGAGGTGAGTGGATTGCCTGAGCTTGCGGGTTCGAGACCCGCCTGGACAACTTGGCGAGACCTCGTCTCTACAACACATCAAAAATTAGCCAGGCGTGGTGGCGCGCGCCTGTAGTTCCGGCTCCTTGGAAGACTGAGGCGGAGGATTCGCAGGAGTCCAACAGGTCGAGGCTGCGGTGGCCGGGAGCGTGCCACTGCACTCCAGTCTGGGCGACGGAGTGAGACTCCAACTCAAAAAATAAATAAGTAAATAAAAATAAACAATTGCAAATCGGTCTCATGAAGGAGAACATGGTAAGGTGACCCCCAGACACCACTGGGCCGGGGCAGCCGCCCTTCGCCTCTGTTGATTGCCACAGACCTGCCTCACCTCGTGGCCCCATGTGGACGGTGTGGCCCCATTGCCAAGCCAGCGCGGGTCCAGTGCCTTGCGGCAGGCCCCCTGCCAGGCAGGCTCTGAGGGGCTACTTACTTGCCCTCCCACCCCAGGGCTTCTTGAAGCCCTGCACGGTCCCAGCTGTTTGTCTGCTCCACAAGCCAGGGTGGGAAAGTGGATGGAAAAGGCCTACCCTGCCACCTGCATGCATTTCCCGGGTGTCCTCAGAAGGTCCTGAAGGCTGCGGGCCATTACTTTAAGGCAGTGAAGCCAGGAAAAGGAAACCAAAGACTGCGTGTTCTCACTTATAAGCGAGCGCTAAACAGAGTACTTAGCTAGGTGCTGGTACTTCGTGCTTAGCTAAGCTCCTAGGGTCATAAAGATAGGAACCACGGACACCGGGGACTCCCAAAGGCGGGGGAGGGAGGGAGAAAGGAGGGGGGGAGGGGAAAAGCGTTAGAAAACTACCTGTTGGTACGTGCTCACTATTTAGGTGATGGTTTCAATAGAAGCACAAACCTCACCTTCACGCAGTACACCCATGAAACAAACATACACGTGTGCCCTCTGAACTAAAAAATACAGTTCTTTGAAAACACACACACACACACACACACACACACACACACACACACACACACACACACACACACGGTCCTGAAGGTTCAAGAAGCAACTTCTCTGGCTTTGGCCACCTTGATACTCTCCCACTTTCCCTACCACTCCTCCTGCCCCTGGCTCCCACTTTCCAAAAAGGACCTGAATGCAAATCTTGGTCCCACACTCTGCTTAGGGGAGCCCAGGCTAAGCGCTAGGTGTGGATGCATTTAAACATATGCGTACAGATCCGCATGTTCACACCAAACAATGCTCACATGACAACACTGCTTAATGCTCTGAGACTCCAATTTTATAAATACGACTAATCTTAGCAAGCCTATTAGGCAATGTTTAAAATAGATCTATTTGTGCTATCTTAATTTGAGTGTTATAAGGAATATACATGTTTATATGACAGGAGGACATTAGCCAAAACTACATAAGCACGGACTTTCCATTTATAAATTTAAAAATTTTCTTTGGAAAATTACCAGTTACACAAAGACTATTCACTAATTAACTCAATCGATAATGAGTTAAAGGTCTCAAGTCAATTAGGAATCTTAGAAAATGTATTTTAAGTTGACATTAAAGACAATATAGGCCAAGTGCGGTGGCTCAAGCCTGTAATCCCAGCACTTTGGGAGGCCGAGGCTAGAGGATTGCCTGAGTCCAGGGGTTTGAGATCAGTCTGGGCAACATGGCGAGCCCTTGTCTCTACAATAAATAAAAAAAATTGGCCGGGCGTGGTGGCTCATACCTGTGATTTCAGTTACTTGAAGGAAGTGAGACTCTGACTCAAAAAAGAAAGAAATTATAACCTATACATACATAGCTATCTTTTTAAAACCAAAATTAGTAATTAAGAGTATTAAGTGGACTTGAAACATGGAATTTTATACAATTCTTACTTATTTTTACTAAATAATAACTAAAGCGATTTAAATTTTATTTGAAATTTTAACACAGAAGAGTTTTTGCAAGGCCATTAAGTAACTAATTGTTGGCCTGATGATAATTTGCATTTCTTTAGGAAACTGCATGTTACTGAACTAAAGTTGCATTTTTCCTTTTTCTGATCCAAAACTTTTCAGAGACAAAATTTAGTATTTAAAACACGAATACTTTTTACACTCCTATTAATGACTTAGCTGTTTATACATGGCTTAATTTAAAAAAAATTTTATACTCATTAGGGTTATCTTTTTTTTAACCATTTTAAGTGTTCATTTATAGATGCTAAGTATATTAACGTTGTTTTGAGAAATAACTTTTTGATGAATGTTTTAATAACTAAGTTAACTTTTTTAAAATTATTTTTAATTTTTTTTGAGTCGGTGTTTCACTCCATCACCTAGACTGGAGTGCAGTGGCCGCTCCCGGCCACCACAGCCTCAACCCACTGGGCTCTGGTGATCCTTCCGTCTCAGCCTTCCAAGTAGCTGGAACTACAGGTGTGCGCTACCACGCCTAGCTAATTTTTGATTTATTGTAGAGATGCGGTCTCGCCAAGTTGCCTGGGCGGGTCTCGAACTCTCAGGCTCAGACAATCCACTTGCCTCGGCCTCCTAAAGTGCTGATATTACAAGCCACCGAGTCCAGCTAATAACTAAGTTAACATCAAAAGCATCTTCTCATTTGAAAATCTTCTTTTCCAAGAAGGGAACTATGGGATGTTTCAGTCTCCAGAAGATTGATTTTTTTAAAAACTATTTAAAATACCTATACATGCCATTATAGTATGTAATCTGTAGCTTGGTGCATTCAGGCACATTTTACGTCTTATTTCTATCAGCTGAAGAGTTTTTCCTAACGGGCCACATATCCAAAGCATTATGTGTTTTGGCATAATTTTGTAAAGTTTTTTGCACTTTGGGGACTTTGCGATTCCTTGTCTTATTCATTGATGTCCTTTGTAACTTCTGGAAGTCATCAACACAGGAGCTGCACTGCATTTGAAAGACTTCCCAAGGGTGCCTGGGATTCCCTTGGGAGGCAGGCTGTCCCAGTCACTCCGATTTGCATTTCTGCACCACTTTGTTAGATCTACCAGGGATGTAATTAGTCCACACATCTGGCATCGCATGGATTGGCTAGCGCTAGAGGTTCCACAAATGAATGCAAACTTTTTTTAAACCGAAGGGCTCTTAATTAGTTTAAAAATAGCTCTCAGCTCTGCTCATGACTAGCATTTATATATTACAGTTTGTCCTTCCACTAAAGGTGGGCTTCAAGCAGGCAAGTAAGAGTTGACAACAGAGACCCACCTGCACAAGCCCCATTTGAGAAAGTGTCATTGGAACAGAGTCTGATTTTTTGTCACAATTGCAGGGGTGGGTGGGAGAAATTTCCTTCAGCAGTGAGGAAAAGGGGTGTGGGGCCAGCTGCAGGTGGACCGGAAGTTCCCGATGTGACTTAGGGAACCACTGGACAGAGGGCATTTGTACAGCCTTAGATTTAAGAGCCTCTTGAAAATGTTTTATTTTGGTCATTATGCCTGTGGAGGCAAGTGTGAGTTAACCAGCATAGCAGTTTAATCTGTCTAGTTCGTTTTAAGAATCTTTCTCAAAATGCACAAACATGTAAAAATCAGGAGTTTCCTTGGTGAAAAATTTGTTTTCTTAGAACCAGAACAACCCACACTACAAACACATAGGAAGAGATTTGAAAGCTCAGTTTCTTGCCAGGCTCAGTGGCTCAGCGTGTCACCCCATCACCCCAGCACTTTGGGAGGCCGAGGCTAGTGGATTGCCTGAGCCCGCAGGTTCGAGACCCGCCTGGACAACTTGGCGAGACCTCGTCTCTACAATAAATCAAAAATTAGCTGGGCGTGGTGGCGCGTGCCTGTAATTCCGGCTACTCGGAAGGCTGAGGCAGAAGGATCGCGGGAGCCCAGCAGGTCAAGTCTCCAGTCTGGACGACAAAGTGAGACTGCAACTCAAAAAAAAAGAAAAAGAAAACTCAGATTCTCGGTCTCGCTAGACACATTTCAGGTGTTTAGTACCCACACATAGCTAGAGGTTACCATATTGGCACCACCAAAATTTCTACTGCCCAGACCTAGTTTAGACTCTATTCTCTGAAACGTGTCTTGGTGCAGGCTAAGCATTCACGCCACAATAATTTGTACATCTACCCTTTGCTGCTGCTGCAATCACCACCGCCACCTCTTCCTCCTTTTTGTGAGTTGTGTTGAGATATGATTTACATACCACACAATTCATCGATTTAAGGTGTACAATTCAGCCGTTTTTTAGTGTATTCACAGAGCTGTGCAACCATCAGCAAAATCAACTCTAGAGCATTTCTATTCTCTCCAAGAGAAATCCCATATGCTTTAGTTACTATTCTCCTAGTCCCTCCGAACCACCCCCCCTGGTTTCCCTGGCTCTGAGCAACCACCTATCTATTTTCTGTCTCTATAGAAAGGGGACCCCCCCCAAAACTAGAATATTTTGGAAAGTAGGCCCCTTGTAGTAGACTCAGAATTTGTTCCTCTGGATCAAACGGTCACCTAAAGTTTTCATCTGGAGGTTTTGAGAAATTTGCATCACCATTTGCAGAAGAAACGTCCCGAGATGTGGCAAACAGGGGACTGGTTATGATAACAAACCTGCCCAAACCGTGCTGAGTGTCCAGCAGTGTTTAACCAAAACTGGCATGTCCCCGTACCCTACCGTCCCTATTTACCAGATCTCACCCCAAGCAACCTTGTTTTTGTTTGTTTCCCTGGGTGAAAAAAGTCCCCAAAGGGAAACATTTTGCTGACGGGAAAGAGGTGAAACAAAAAATGGCAGAAACACTAAAAGGCTTCCATACTGACTAATTCAAAACCTGTTTCAAGCAGTGGGAAAAGTGTCTTGATTGGTGTATTGCATCATACGGACAGTACGTTGAAGGTGATTGAAGTTGAAACATGTAAGAATAAATACACAACTTTTTATCAATAAATTCAGGGTTTTTTGGGTCCCCCTGGTAGATTTGTCCATTCTGAACATTTCATGTAAATGAACCGTGTAATATACAGTCTTTTATGACTGGCTTCTTTCACCTCACATGATGGTGTCAAGGTTCATCTATGTTGTAACAAGTATCGATACTTTAATTTGTGGCCAAATAATATTTCATTTTATGAATAAATCACATCTTATCCATTCACAGTTGACAGACATCCGGGTTTCTACCTTTTGGCAATTATGAATAATACTGCTGTAAATATTCATGTATGAGTGTTTGTGCAGACATATGCTTTCATTTCTCTTGGGTATATACCTAGGAGTGGAATTGCTGATCGAATTGTAACTCTATATTTAGCTTTTTGAAAAACTGCCAAATTGTTTTCCAAAGTAACTGCACCATTTTACATTCTCAACAGAAAGGCATGAGGGTTTTAATTTCTCCACATCTTCACCAACACCTATTATCTGACTTTTTAATTCTAGCCTTCCTAGTAGTTGTGAAGAGGTATCTCACTGTATTTTTTGTTTGCATTTTCCTGATGGGTAATGACATTAAGCATCTCTTTGTGCGCTTATTGATCATTTTTATATCTTATTTAGAGAAATGTCTATTCAGATCCTTCATCCATTTTCTTTTATTCTTGAGTAAATATTCTTTTTTTTTTTGAGTTGGAGTCTCACTCTGTCACCCAGACTGGAATGCAGTGGCATGCTTCCAGCCACCGCAGCCTCGACCTGCTGGGCTCCGGCGATCCTTCCGCCTCAGTCTTCCAAGTAGCTGGAACTACAGGCACGCACTACCATGCCCGGCTAATTTTTGATTTATTGTAGAGATGGGGTCTTTCCAAGTTGCCCAGGCGGGTCTCGAACCCGCGGGCTCAGGCAATCCACTCACCTCAGCCTCCCAAAGCGCGGGATTACAGGTTGAGCCACCGAGCCTGGCTGAGGCACAAAAGTTTTAAATTTTGATGAAGTTCAATGAATTTTTGCTTTTGTTGCTCGTGCTTTGGCTGTCATATCTAAGAATCCATGGACAAATCCAAGGTCATGGACACTTGTGACTTGTTCCTATGTTTTCTTCTGTTTTTTTTGAGTTGGAGTCTCACTCTGTCACCCAGACTGGAGTGCTGTGGCCGCTCCCAGCCACCACATCTTGCCCTGCTGGGCTCTGGTGATCCTTCCAAGTAGCTGGAACTACAGGCGCGCGCTACCACACCCGGCTAATTTTTTTGATTTATTGTAGAGATGAGGTCTTGCCAAGTTGCCCAGGTGGGTCTTGAACCCACAGGCTCAGGCAATCCCCTCACCTCAGCCTCCCAAAACTCGGATTACAGGCTGAGCCACCGACGCCCGGCCCTGTTTTCTTCTAAGAATTTTATAATTTTAGCTCTTATATTTAGTCTTTGATCCATTTTGAGTTAACTTTTATATATGGTATGAGGCAGGGTCCTAAAGTCATTCTTTTGCATTTGGCTATCCAGTTGTCCTAGTACTTATCGAAAAGACTATTCTTCCATTGAGTGGTCTTGATATCCTTTTTGAAAGTCAACTGTGAAGCCGGGCTTGGTGGCTCAGCCTGTAATCCCGCGCCTTTGGGAGGCTGAGGTGAATGGATTGCATGAGTCTGCGGGTTTGAGACCTGCCTGGGCAACTTGGTGAGACCTCATCTCTACAATAAATCAAAAATTAGCCGGGTGTGGTAGCGCGTGCCTGTAGTTCCGGCTACTTGGAAGGCTGAGGTGGAAGGATCGCCTGAGCCCAGTGGGTTGAGGCTGTGGTGGCCGGGAGCAGCCACTGCACTCCAGTCTGAGCGACGGAGTGAGACTCCAACTCAAAAAAAAAAAGTCAATTGTGCATGTATGTAAGGGTTTATTTTTGGTCTCTCAGTTCTACTCTATTGATCTATTTCCCTATCCTTTTCCCAGTAACACACCATCTTGATTACTAGGTTTTCAAATTGGGATGTATCAATCCTTCAGTTTGTTTTTTTATTTATTTGTTTGCTTGCTTTTTCTTTTTTTTCTTTTTCTCTCACTTGATTCTTTAACATTGCTCTGTTTATTCTGGATTCCTTGCATTTCCATATGAATTTTATAATCTGTCAATTTCCACAAAGAATTTACCTGGGATTCTAATAGGGATTATGCTGAATCTACAGATCACTTTGGGGAGTACTGCCATCTTGACAGTATTGGCTCCCCATAGATGAACATAGGATGTCTTTCTATTTACTTAGATCTTCCTTACCTGTAAAATGAGAGGATTAGATTAGAAAATTCAACTTCAAAGACGGGCTCAGTGGTTCAGCCTGTAATCCCGCACTTTGGGAGGCTGAGGTGAGTGGATTGCCTGAGCCCGCGGGTTCGAGACCCACCTGGGCAGCTTGGTGAGACCTCATCTCTACAATAAATCAAAAAATTAGCCGGGCATAGTAGCGCATGCCTGTAGTCCTGGCTACTTGGAAGGCCGAGGCGGAAGGATCGCCAGAGCCCAGCAGGTTGAGGCTGTGGTGGCCGGGAGCGGCCACTACACTCCAGTCTAGGCAACGGAGTGAGACTCCAACTCAAAAAAAAAAGAAAATTCAACTTCAATTTCACTCAGATATATTTATCAAATACTTTTGTGTACCGGTCATTGTGCTCGATTCTGATGCTACAAAGATAAATGTACCCCAGTCCTTGCTTTCATGCAGACAAAGGAGCCAAGAGTGCTTAAGAGGGCATAATGAGCTGAGCATGGTGGTTCATGCCCATAAACCCAGCAATTTGGGAGGTTGAAGTGAGAGGACTGCTTGAGCCCACGAGTTCGAGATCAGCCTGGGCAACATAGTGAGACCTCCTCTCTACAAGAAAAACAAAAATTAGCTGGGCATGGTGGCACATGCCTGTAGTTCCAGTTACTTGGGAGGCCGAGGCAGGAAGATCGCTGGACCCCAGGAGTTAACAACTGTGGTGAGCCATGATCATGCCACTGCACTCCAACCTGGGTGACAGAGTGGGATCCCATCTCAAAAACAGAAAAAAAAGAGTATAATGCAGATCACTGGCCCTTGGGTGGGTCCTGGCAGGAAAGGAAGAGACATTCAACAAGAAGTGTAGATTCCCAAAGTCCACCTGAGCAGGGCAGTCTCAGCAGGAAGCAAAGTCAGGGAAAGAAAACTGAGTTAGAAGGTGGGATTCCAGGATCTGGACATTTTCAGATGTAGAAAAGCTATTCCTTTATTTATTTATTTATTTTGAGCTGGAGTCTCACTCTGTTGCCCAGACTGGAGTGCAGCGTCCGCTCCCGGCCACTGCAGCCTCGACCTGCTGGGCTCCGGCGATCCTTCCGCCTCAGCCTTCCGAGTAGCTGGAACTACAGGCACACGCTACCATGCCCAGTTAATTTTTGATTTATTGTAGAGATGAGGTCTTGCCAAGTTGCCCAGGCGGGTCTCGAACCCGCGGGCTCAGGCAATCTACTCGCCTCAGCCTCCCAAAGCGCGGGATTACAGGCTGAGCCACCGAGCCCAGCTGAAAAGTTATTCCTGATGACAAGAAGACATTGCACAAACTTTAAATTACTAGTAGATGATTTAACAACTCACATCTGAACTCCTACAAGTAACCTCTTAAAGACAAACCAATAAAGACCAGAGCAGTAGTTACTGCTACCAACTCCTCTGGTGATCTTCAGGAATCCAATTCCACTGGTAAAGGTAGGCGATCCTGCTTCCCTGTGTCAGGCCCACGTTGGAACTGCTCCACCAGCCCAGGCCCCTCCAGACCACATGAGATGTGAAGCAGTGACTCTATGACCGTTATGGGCTGTTTCTCTGTCAAATGCCAGAACTTGCATCAACCACATTGCAGCATGTCAAAATATAATGCACCTTTTTTTTTTTTTTTGAGTTGGGGGTTGCCCAGGCTGGAGTGCAATGGCACCATCATGGCTTGCTGCAGCCTTGACCTCCTGAGCTCAGGTGATCTTCCACTTCAGCCTCACAAGTAGTTGGGACTATAGGCACATGCCACCATGCCTGGCTAATTTTTTGTCATATGTGGAATGACTTGCAGATGGGTCCTCTCTGAGACAAGCAGAGTAGGAAGAGAAAAGAAAGCCATAGGAGAAGAAAGGAAGGAAGGAGGGGGTGTGGAAGGAGTCATACTCTATTAAAGGGTTGAAAATAAAACTATGAGCTGGGCGTGGTGGCTCACACCTGTAATCCCATCACTTTGGGAAGCTGAGGGCCAGAGGATTGCCTGATCCCACAGGTTCGAGACAAGCCTGGGCAACTTGGCAAGACCTTGTCTCTACAGTAGTCAAAAAATTAGCTGGGCATGGTGACTCATACCTGTGGTTCCAGTAACTTGGAAGGTTGAAGCGGAAGGATCACCTGAGCCCAGCAGGTCGAGGCTGCGGTGGCCATGAGCGTGCCACTGCACCCCAGCCTGGGTGACAGAATGAGACTCCAACTCAAAAAAAAAAAAGAAAAGAAAAGAAAACCATGCATTACATTGAAAAGTATATATAAAGCTTCCCTTAAATAGTGTAGACAAAGAAGAAATGAGGCGTGAGGGAGGAGTGACTAAAAGTTGAGAGCAGACTGAGGTTGCTTTGCTGTTTCATTGACACTGACTCTGATTTCGGGTCAATGACAATAAAGTAAACCCCGACAGCAATCACTCAATTCGCGTGGTTGACATTCCCACCAAGTGAGTTCCCCTACTTCTTAATTAGGCCTTTATTTTAGATGTGTCTCTGTATTTTAATTGTACCTAATTACATGTAATTGCATATTCTTAGTTCACTTCATTATGGCTATGAGAGAAAAGCACTCTGCCAGGAAAGAGTGCAGACTTTCCACATGTTCTCTGTGCTCTTCTTGCCAGCTGCTGGCATGTGGGGGGAAAGTCAGACTCATACTCAACCATTTCCCCTTCTCCACAGCAGGGTCCTTGTAGTACCAGCTTTAAATGCAGCTCCTATTGAGAGATGGGGCACACGTCATCTCAGAACTGGTGCCCAGCTCCCAAGGAGTCCATGGGAAAGGCCCTGAGACAGGAGGGAGGGGGGTGGAGAAAGACGCTTGGCCAGTCCCCAGAACCTTCTGCCTCTTCACCCCACCCCCACACTTCTAGCTCCATTCACTAGAGACTGGTGTTGCTTCAAGCAACTATGGGGTGTTTTTACATAGCTGTACCAACCGCCCGCCTCTTCCTTCATTTTGCCCTTCTCTTCCAAACTGCTAGATTCCCATTCTTGGGATTGACGTCCAAAATGAAGTGGCTCAGGGATTGAGACACAGGATTCAGATGCAGGGTACGGCTAATAGAGTGCAGTATTGGAACATAGACCCACGGTGTAATTCATTGTCTCCAGAACTTTCCTTTTACTGTTGTGTGCAATGAAATCTTAGCCCTCTTTTGACTAGCTCAGAAAGGCAATCTTCTCCCCAATATCTGCCATTCAGAATCTTAACAGGTAAAATCAGTGCAAAACAAACTGAATTTAAATTAGTGTGATAGCAAAGGCCTGGGCCTTGGAGACTCAGAAGTTTCCTTTGAGTTTCTGCTTCATTGTTTGGTTTTGTAATTGAATGGACATCTCTACATCTCCACAACCTTTGTCCTCGGTTGTTCCTCTCTGAACTAACAACACTACTGCTTGCATCTATTTCTTCAGATCGTCAAAAGAATCACATGTCATAGCACAGTTGAAAGCCTTTCGTAAACTGTAACACACTGACCAAATGTAAGAGCTTATTGGTTTTATTGTCACCGAGAAGTTATTCATATGTTTTAGTTTCCACATCTGCAATATGGGAATAAGATAATACCACCTTTCCCCTATTCTCATCAAAACACTGCTCTAAATACCTTCAATAATATCCAAAGTTCCTCAGATTGGGGTGAGGGGAGGTCAGGGTGGAACATGCTAAGTAAATAATGAATATCTATTCAACAAACACATGTGCATTGAGTGGTTGCACATTACAGGTACTAAGCTTGGTTCTGGACGTACTGAAGTCGAGAAATGGTCCCTCCTCTCAAGGAGCTTACTGTCTAGTAGAACTCTCTTTTTTTTTTTTTTTTTTTTTTTGAGCTGGAGTGCAGTAGCACAGCCACCCCTGCGGGGCTCCGGTGATCCTTTTGCCTCAGCCTTCCAAGTAGCTGGAACTACAGGCACATGCTACCATGCCCGGTTAATTTGTGATTTATTGCAGAGGCAAGGTCTCACCATGTTGTCCAGGCTGGTCTCGAACCTGTTGCCTCAGGAAATCCTCTTGCCTCGGTCTCCCAAAGTGCTGGGATGACAGGCTGAACCACCGTGCCTGGCCCACTGAATTATTATTATTAGATGCTCCTATTGGTTTTGGAAACTGTCAACCTGCAATGATCAAACTGCCTTCAGACGACTTCGATGTCTGCTGACACTCAAGGTCTAGTAGGGAGACACAAAATCAGGAAAGTAAATCTGTACTTCAAAAGCTAACATTTAGCCGGGCTCGGTGGCTCAGCCTGTAATCCCGTGCCTTTGGGAGGCTGAGGTGAATGGATTGCCTGAGCCTAAGGGTTCGAGACCCGCCTGGGCAACTTGGCGAGACCTCATCTCTACAATAAATCAAAAAATTAGCTGGGCGTGGTAGCATGCGCCTGTAGTTCCAGCTACTCGGAAGGCTGAGGTGGAAGGATCACCAGAGACCAGCAGGTGGAGGCTGCGGTGGCCGGGAGCGTCCACTGCACTCCAGTCTGGGCGACAGAGTGAGACTCCAACTCAAAAAAAAAAAAAAATGTTCACATCTCTGACTCAGCAATCTTGCTTTCCAGGAATGTATTCTAGGTGAACAAAGATTTGCATATATAGATGCAATCACAGCTGGGCTCGGTGGCTCAGCCTGTAATCCTGCACTTTGGGAGGCTGAGTCGAGTGGATTGCCTGAGCCCGTGGGTTCGAGACCCGCCTGGGTAGCTTGGCGAGACCTCCTCTCTACAATAAATCAAAAATCAGCCGGGCGTGGTAGCG
>NW_007251321.1:45048-45565 GCF_000164805.1 Carlito syrichta | reverse complement strand
CAGCCACTGCACTCCAGTCTGGGCGGGAGTGAGACTCCAACTCCAAAAAAACCCAAAAAACAAAAAAGCTACCATTTATTTCACATTTTGTTCACTAGTTTGGGGTGTGTTTGCCTTCCCCAATTAGCTATTGGTCCTTGAGGGCAAGCGCCACTTCATAGCTGCTGCTTCCGTTCCCTACAGTGCCAATGACCAACTAGGCACTCAATAAAACTTGTTGACAGCCAGGCGCAGTGGCTCATGCCCGTCATCCCAGCACTTTGGGAGGCAGAGGTGAGAGGATTGCCTGAGCTCTGGGGTTCGAGACCAGCCTGGGCAACTTGGCAAGACCCCATCTCTACAATAAATGAATAAATAAAAATTAGCCGGGCGTGGTGGTGCACGCCTGTAGTTTCAGCTGCTTCAAAGGTGGAGGCAGAAGGATCGCCTGAGCCCAGTAAGTGGAGGCTGCAGTGGCTGTGAGTGTGCCACTGTACTCCAGCTTGGGCAACAGAGTGAGACTTTTTTTTTTTTTTTT
>NW_007251321.1:41492-45028 GCF_000164805.1 Carlito syrichta | reverse complement strand
TCCAAGTAGCCAGAATTACAGGCATGCGCTACCACGCCCGGCTGATTTTTTTTTTATTTATTGTAGAGATGAGGTCTTGCTGCCCAGGCGGGTCACGAACCTGAGACTTTTTTTTTTTGAGTTGTAATCTTACTCTGTCGCCCAAACTGGAGTGCAGTGGCACACTCCCGGCCACCGCAGCCTTGACATACTGAGATCAGGCGATCCTCCTGCCTCAGCCTTCCAAGTAGCTGGAACTGCAAGCGCATGCTACCGCACCCAGCTAATTTTTTTTATTGTAGAAACAAGGTCTCGCCAAGTTGCCTGGGCGGGTCTTGAACCTGCAGGCTCATGGAATCCACTCGCTTTGGCCTCCCAAAGTACTGGGATTACAGGCTGAGCCACCGAGCCCAGCCCAGAGTGAGACTTCACTCAAAAACAACAACAAAAAACCCCAAAAACTTGTTGACTATTGGGTGGAATAACATCCAGACGATTTATCAATGCCATTTATCTCATCGAATGGTTATAATGACATCTGAGTACTCTATATGCATCATAAATGCCATCATCTTTGGATTACCAGAATTCCGTGAGACCCCTATGTCCAAGCACTTTGGACAATAATGTGTTCTACAACAGCTTCACTGAATTATTATTATTATTACTTTGAGTCGGAGTCTTACTCTGTCGCCCAGGCTGGAGTGCCGTGGCATGATCATGGCCAAGCAGCCTTGACCTATGCGGGACTCTGGCGATCTTTCCACCTCAACCTTCCAAGTAGCTGGAACTACAGGCAAGCGCCACCACACAGGCTAATTTTTTATTTATTGCAGAGACAAGGTCTCACCAAGTTGCCCAGGCTGGTCTCGAACCTGTGGGCTCAGGCAATCCTCCCACCTTGGCCTCCCAAAGTGCTGGGATGACAGGCTGAACCACCGTGCCTGGCCCACTGAATTACTATTATTTTTGTTTGGTTTTTGAGTCAGAGTCTCACTCTGTTGCCCAGCCTGGAGGGCAGTGGCAGGCTCACGGTCACCGTGGCCTTGACCTGCCAGGCTCAGGCGATCCCTCCATCTCAGCCTTCCAAGCAGCTGGAACTACAGACACATGTTGCCACACCCGGCTAGTTTTTGTGATTTATGGTAGAGATGAGGTCTTGCCAAGTTGCCCGGGCTGGTCTCGGACCCCGGGGCTCAAGCAATCCTCTTGCCTCGGCCTCCCAGAGGACTGGGATGACGGGCAAGTCACCGCACCCGGCCCACTGAATTACTTTGATGGCGTGGAAGCCGGCCCACCACTGCTGAACTCCGCTGCCACCTGCTGTCCACACAGCAAGCAGCACGTCATGCTCACCATCCCCGGTCTCACCCACACGCCCTATTCCTCTCGACTATTGAATTTTTGCTTTCCTCAGTTCTCAGGGGCTTCCCGTGCTTTGAGCCTCCACCCAGAATAGATGTGGTTTTCTAACAGCTTCTGGTGATTCAGTATATCAATCCAGCATGATGCTGACAATTTTTTTTCGTGGGTAAAAAGAATTTATGGAAGAGTTTATGGCTTATGGAATTATGTATGGTTTTATGGGATTTTTTTTTTTTTTTCGAGTTGGTGTCTCACTCTGTCGCCCAGATTGGAGTGCAGCGGCCGCTCCTGGCCACCGCAGCCTCGACCTGCTGGGCTCTGGCGATCCTTCCGCTTCAGCCTTCCGAGTAGCCGGAATTACAGGCATGCGCTACCACGCCCGGCTGATTTTTTTTATTTATTGTAGAGATGAGGTCTCGCTGCCCAGGCGGGTCTCGAACCCGCGGGCTCAGGCCATCCGCTCACCTCAGCCTCCCAAGGTAGGTGCGGAATTACAGGCTGAGCCACCGAGTCCAGCGGGTTTTATGGAATTTTTAATTTAATGACATCATTGTCTTCTTATAGGCTTCCTGACTCCCCTTCCCCCCTCAAACAACAACAACAATAACAACAACAAAAGTAAAAGAAAAAGGTAATGGAATTACTGAATAATTTCTTCTGACCTTTAACAGATATCACTAAGTTGGAAATCTATCTTAGCCCCAGTCCATTCAGCATGTAAACCTTACTCATCTCTCTCTGGGAGAGTATCTGCACTCCCCTCTCGAGAATGTGCATTTTCAGTTCAAATTAAATCTCCTTCCTTTACTGTCAAACAAACAAACAAACAAACAAATCTTACTCATCCTTCAAAGTCCTCCTCTTAAAGGATAACATCTCTGTAAAACTCTCCCCGATTCTTCACTTTGGCATTAAATTCTCCCTTTCACAACTGGTAATTCTTATAACGCGTCACACACCGGAAGAAAGGCAAAAATTCCAGTTTTAAAAAATAGCTTTATAGACTATTTCCTTCATCCTCCCTTCTCTGTTGGTTCCTGTCTTTCTGTTGTAGACGATTAAGCTAAACTGAGCTCTCAGCTGAAAGACTATTCTTATAAAGCGTTTTGTTTAAGGAGGGAACATTTCAGGAAGGCCAAAGACAGAAGCATGGACGAGAGTTGGGTGATTTGATTCCCTTGTGGCGATTTATTTTGCGAATACTGTGAGATTTCGGGCAACTCACAGTTCTTAGGCATGACATGGTGAGGACTTCAGAGGTCAATGAATTCACAGCAGTCCGGGGCTCAAACACATTCCGCCTCTTTTGTCCTACTTTAGAATAAAAATGTCAGTTTCAGGGGCGGGGAGGAACATGCAAGAAACCGTATGAAAAAATTTCTGGCGGGATCTGGGTGTCTGGGAGTAGCTCAGCGGCGTTGTGCGGAATAGGGGGGCTGTGCGGTGGTGACCGATGCGGCGATGTCTTGGACTTCACAGACCTCCACGGAAGCCCACGCACCGGGTTGTCTGGTGGCCGCTGACAAGTCACTTGGGCTGCCTTCTGGGAGATCTGCCCCTTCCTCTTCTGGGCACTGTGTCCACATTTCCCGAGATCCCTCTCACAGGTGTCTGTGTGCCTTTCCGCTTCCTCGTCCAAGGACACGCGTCGTGGCGCGGCCCTGTGCCCCTCCCTGGCACCTGGGGGCTTCCCTGGGGTCGCACCCCGCTTCCCTCCCATACTTGCCATCTCTACGTGGCGAACGCATAGACATCGTCGCAACTGACGGTGGTCCCGCGCTCTGAAAAGCTCTTGGAGGGAATGTCGCTCAAGAAGAGGCGAGACAGGGACCTCCTCCCGTCGTGCCAGCTTCCTGGGCATTTTCTCATGAGGAACGGCCGGAGGGGGTGAGGGCTGCCGCGATAGGACGCCAAGGCGAAGAGGAGCTTCGTCCCGACGGGAACGCAAATCTCCGGGTCTAGCTGCGCTTCCGGAGGCCTTTCCAGAGGACCGATTTCCGGCTCCGACTTCCGGCTTTCCGAGTTCCGGGGCCCGCCGCTTCCGCCCGGAGTGGCTTCAGGCGCCGGTCGCCAGCGGCCGCTTCCGCCCGAAGCCCCCCGCGGCTCGAGCCGGGCGGGCGGCCCTGAAGGCGGCCTCCTCCTCCTCCTCCTGACCTCGGCTGCCCACGCGAGGCCGGGCGTCCGGGGGGCGG
>NW_007251321.1:23489-40948 GCF_000164805.1 Carlito syrichta | reverse complement strand
TGGCGGGGGTCCCCTTGCCAGGACCGTTTTGGGGCGCGGAACGCCCTTCGGGGGCTCGCGACGTTGCGGCGTCCCTTCTCCCCCGCCCGCCGCGTTCCTCGGGGCGTTCTCGACGGGTTCTCGACGGGCCCTCGCCGCCGGTGAAGCTGCGGGGTGGTCTTCCAGTCTGTGTGTACCACTCGGGGAGAGCGGAAGCCGCTGGGGATGTAGTTTTGAGAGTCTGCGTGCCAGGAGACTTTGTTTTCCCCCTCAAAAATGCTCAGTTTGTCATCTTTCTTCCTTCCTTCCTTCCTTCCCTTTCTTTCCGCAAGCAGGATGTATTGGGAGGACAGAAAAGCTCCCACAGTGGGAGGGGACCCAAGGGATTGCCCAGTGTTTCTTATTTCTTACCTTCCTGGTCACTGATACTTTCCATGAAGAGAGACTATGACGTTCATGCCTTTGGAAGAAGAGGGTTGGTTCTTAAGGAAAGATAGGGACTCATTAACCTCTTTTTTTGGTCGTTTTTGCATTTCATACTCTGTTTTTCCAAAGCAGCGTCTCAATGTCAAAAAGTTATACTTTCATCTGCAGTCAGAATTCTCATTTCCACCATGGCCCTGTGTACTCTGGCCAGGAGAAGGCAAATTGATTATCCAGTTTACACTAAAGTGGAGTTTGCGGAGCTGATCAAACCCCACGAGAAAAGTATGAATGAATAACAACAACGTTTTCTACTGCCTGACAGGGGAATCTGGATATTAAGAAGATTCCTAGAGAGGATATGCCTTAAAATAAAATGATTTCTCCTGGTAGAATTTTAAGCCATTTGGGTGGAGCAGTGGTGGATTCATTTATTTTTTCAAGCAGAGGCTCTTTCCAGACTCCCCCATTCACCTTTTGCTGTGTGGACGTTTTCAGTGGTCTCTGATTGCCTGCAGGGTGAAGTCTAGACAGGTCTTAGCCTGTCATTCGTGGTAACCATGTCCTGGCTCTCATCTGCTTTCCTCACCTCATTTCCTGCCATTCCTCGTCAGGCACCCGCTTGCATGTCCTTTCATGAGCCCCTTTTACTGGCCAGTCCTACTGTTTATTGCTGCTCGTATATTTCCTGCATCCTCTCCTCTGTGTTCTACAGACCTCTTCCTTCTGCTGGAATTCCTGGTCTCTCTCAAATTTGTTAAGTATTGATTGGATGCCTTTATGTTCGTGGCATTTTGTGAGGCATTAAAGACACCAAGATGAATGAAATATAGCTCTTGTCTTTCTGTTCATCTCATAGCTGGAAGAAATTTCCCTCACCTTCAAATCTTGTAGCTCTCTAATTATTCCTCTTAAGGTGTAATTAGCTCTTTGAAGCCAGAACTCACATCTGATTCCTTTTTATCTCCTTCAAAACACCTAACTGTGGCTCAGGCATATAGACACGCAGGAAATAAAAGGATTGATCACTAAATGGTCAGTGGTGCCGTCGATTACAAATTAGTATTCTCTCTGTGACCGTCAACTCTCTCTTCTTGCTTTCCTCTTTTTATAGTTAGTTTTCCCTTATTCATCTCATATTCCCTTCACATTTTAGGTGCTGGGCTCCAGAGATCATGAAGAAGGCCAGTGTGGGCCAGTGTGGCTTGGACCTTTTCATCTGCTAGGGGAGAAATGACAAACTGCTCATTTATGCTTTTCCTGGGAAGCAACATGGTGTAATGGTCAGAGCATAAGCAAGGTGGTCCGATCAGAGTTTCAGTTCAACTGTTGCTTTCAAGAAGTCTTTGCGTCCATCAGTTTTCTCCAGGAGGAGCCCTCCCTGCCTGGGCTGTGTGGATGCAGTGGTGATTAAGACAGATGAGGAGCTTAGGTACTAGTGGGGGAGACGGACAGTTGAATAAATGAGCAAATAAATGTGTCACAATGTCAGGCCACGAGTGCCAGGAGGAAGATGAAAGGCTAAAGAGTGCCAGGAGGCAGTGCTTTTAGAATGGGTTTCGGAGAAGGCGAGTGACGTTTGCCCAGAGACTTGGCTGAAAGGAGGAAGCTAGCTCGCGTTTTGAGAGTCTGGAGGAAGAGCGTTCCTACCGGGGGAGTGCGGAGACCCTGAGACAGGGACTTGGCTTGGCGTGTGCAGGGAAGAGCAAAGAGGCCAACGTGGCTGGAGCACAGAAGCAGCGGGGAGGGCTGGGGGGTATGCAGGGGCCACACTGCAGAGGGCCTGGTAGGCCGCTGTCGGGGTTTACACGGGACCCTTGGAGAGACAGCAAGGAGGCGGCGGCCGGCAGACTTTAGAGGATGATTCTGGCTGCCGGCAGGAAATGGGTTGTGTGGGACAAGGGCGGAAGCAGGCCCGGGGGAGACTGCTTGAAGGCTCAGCTCAGAGATGGGGGCGGCTTTGAGTGGAGCACGGTGTGGTCACAAGGATCCCACCTGGGTGTTGTGTGAAGGCCAAGCTGCCATGCCTTGTGCTGTGGCTTGTAAAGGGGGTGAGAAAGTCACAGAGGATGACTCCTTTAGTTTTGCGCCTTACTAGGTAGATGGCCCTTGGGCACGTGCCTCAGTGTCTCTGGACCCCAGTTCTGCTCAGGAGAGGAAGACGGCCCCTCGTATTGAGTAGTCACTTGTGTGTGAATAATGCTTTGCAAGTCTGTAGGATACTTTCATATACATTGCTTATATATATATTTATTTTTGAGTTGGAGTCTCACTCCGTCGCCCAGACTAGAGTGCGCTGGCCGGGAGCGGCCTCGACCTGCTGGGCTCCAGCGATCCTTCCGCCTCAGCCTTCCAAATAGCTGGAACTACAGGTGCGCGCTACCACGCCTGCTAATTTTTGATTTATTGTTGAGATGAGGTCTCACCAAGTTGCCCAGGTGGGTCTCGAACCCGCGGACTCAGGCTATCCACTCACCTCGGCCTCCCAAAGCCCAGGATTACAAGCTGAGCTTGGCTGCTTATATTGTTTTATTTGAACCTTTTAGCACACAGGGTTGTACACAAGCTTTACAGTTATCCTTTTTTTAATGGACTTCAGATGCAGAAAATTAGGTTAATCCTGCTTTGTTGATGACTCATTATTTTCATGATTGTTCATAATTGGTTCATTAAAATATTTCCTCTGCTTTTCATTTTTTTCTTCTTCGTCCATAATCCTCGCTCCTATTTCCCACCCTGTGCACAATCCTATGGGCAAACATGTTACGTGTGCCACAAAATAAAATAGCACTGTTGTGTGTGGGTGTGTACATACATGCATGTCTGAGTTTAGTTTACCTGATTGGGATTGTGGCGTAGATCTTAGTCTGTTTCTTAACATTCTAACTCAATTCCTTTTTTTAAGAGCTCTTTATATTGCTGTATGTACATCTATTTTGTTGCTTCTAACAGCAGCATAGAATTCCAAAGTATCTAAAACATTTTACTTATCTAGCCCTTTAGACAACTTCCAACTCCCTCACCACAGACAACTCTGATAAACACACACATTCTTGTCCCATCATAGTCTTGTGCACAAGTTTCTCTGAGATTGTGCCTCTCATGGGATTGATCCGTAGAGTAGGTACCTGTCTCACTTTACAAACAAATTGCTTTCAGAAATGATTATTCCAGAATGCCCTCCTGCCCCAGTGCAGGAGAGAGTTCCTTTCCCCACATTCTTACTGACATCTGGTCATTTTGGTATTATCTTTCTATTTTTTTCACTCTGAAGGTTGTGGAGCAGTATCTCTTTGTTTTCATTTGAGTTTTACTAATTATTAGTTTAAGTATTTTTTATATGCTTGTTAGCAATACAATTTAAATTTTTTCCCCTCTCTGTGAACTGCCTAATTTCTGTGGCCTACTTTTTAAAATTGTCTTATGTTCATTTGTACTGGTTCCTTGTATACTCTGTGGTTCTTCTTTTTAGGCATTAAAAATGTCTTATCCTAGTCTGCCACCCATCTGTCAATTTTTTTTTGGTATCTTTTGTTGACTAGAAGTCCTTGATTTTTTTTTTTTTTTTGAGTTGGAGTCTCACTCTGTCGCCCAGACTGGAGTGCAGTGGCCGCTTCTGGCCACCGCAGTCTCACCTGCTGGGCTCCGGTGATCCTTCTGCCTCAGCCTTCTGAGTAGCCGGAATTACAGGTGCACGCTACCATGCCCGGCTAATTTTTTGATTTTATTGTAGAGATGAGGTCTTACCTGCCCAGGCGGGTCTCGAACCCGTGGGCTCAGGCAATCTACTCACCTCAGCCTCCCAAAGGCGCGGGATTACAGGCTGAGCCACCGAGCCCAGCTTGAAGTCCTTGATTTTAATGCAAAATGTGTACTTCTTTTGCTTTATGATTTGTGGTTCAAGTCTGTCTTATTAAGAACTCCTTTGCAGGCCCCAGATCACTATGATATTCTCCTATGTTGTCTTCCAGAATAGCTTGATAGTTTTACCCTTCATTTTTAGGTCTTTAATTCATTTGAATTGTACTCTTGCTTCAAGTGTGATAACCCAATTCTGCTTTTCTCCCGAGAGCAGGCAAGTTTTCTAAATATCATCATCTGACAGCCCTGCTTTGGCTGGTTTATCTTATATCAAGTTGCCATGTATAGGTACGGTTCTGTTTCTGAGCTTGCTGTCCTGATCTGTTGGTTTGTTAATTTGTTCTTTTGCCATTGCCATACTCTTCTTACTTGTAGGCTTTGTGATATGTTCTAAAATCAGCTAGTGCTAGTTGCCCCTCTTTCCTCTTTTTAGAAAGTTGACAACTACATTTGGACCTGTTATGCTTCAGTGTAGTTTTTTAAAACTTGCCATATTCATAGGATTTTAAAAAAACTTTATTTTAAAATAATTGCAGACTCACAGGAAGTTACAAAAATAGTGCATAGAGGTGTGTGAATCCTTCACCCAGGCTCCCCTGATGGTGACATCTTTTATAACTGTAGTATAATACCAAAATTAGGACATTGAAACAAGTACAATACTGCTCAATAGACTACAGACTACATAATTTTCACAGGATTTTTGAAAAATGAGTTGTTTTCAATTTGTAGATTAATTGGAATCAAACTGATTTCTTGACATCTATGAACAATGGTATATTCTTTATTCAGATCTTCCTTTATATCCTTTAATAGAATTATGTACATGCTGAGTACTGTTCTAGGAGCCAAGGATATAGAAATTAATCAAACATGGCTTCTACCTTAAAGAACTAAGAGCCACTGTAAGAAATAAACATATAAGCTAGCAAGTGTAATAAAATATTTCAAATGCTATAATGGGAGTATATAAAGGGCAGGGATGGGACTATAAGGAAAAAATGGTAAATTAAAACTGAATTGAATTGATGTGACTCATAGGAATTTTGTGGAACTCTTATGCTTCTTTTTTTTTTTTTTTGAGTTGGAGTCTTACTCTGTCACCCAAACTGGAGTGCAGTGGCTTGCTCATCTTATGCTTTTTTAAAAAAATGTCTTCCAGCTAGGTGCAGTGGCTCAAGCCTATAATCCCAGCACTTTGGGAGGCCAAGGTGAGAGGATTGCCTGAGCCCATGGTTCAAGACCAGCCTGGGCAGCATGGTGAGACCTTGTCTCTACATAAATTGAAAAATTAGCTGGGCGTGGTAGCATGCACTGGAGCCCAGCAGGTTGATGCTGGGGTGGCTGTGAGCATGCCACTGCATACCAGCCTGGGCGACGGAGTGAGACTCCAACTCAAAAAAAATGTTTTTCTTGGTTTGCTCTTCTAGTAGTAAGAGTACTTAGAAACATTGAATAAAAGAATGGAGAATAGTTTAAATATATAGCAATTTGTTCTGACGTAAAGTAACAACTTTGAACTCCTCTAGTCATTCATTGTACTTTGTATCACTAAATAAAGCTGGCCAGACTTAACAAAAAGCAAAATTCACTTTGCAAAATGAGTTGGTATGACAAGAATAGACTGTGGAAATTTACATGGGGATAACCATATATGTCTCCATCTTGTATATTTTTTTTAAACCGAGAATTTGGTTATTTTGTGTATTTCATTTCTAGATCAAGCAGAATGAGAATGTGATGTTTACAACAACTTTAATGAGGTACCCTTGACATGCAATAAACTATACATATTTAAGAAGTAAAATTTGTTATGTTTTGATGTCTGTACTCCCCTGAAACCATCACCATATCAAGGTAATAAACTTATCAACCCAAAAGTTACCTAATGCCCTTTGTAATCCCCTCCTCTCTTCCCTGGCATCCACAGATTAGTTTCTTTTTTTTTCTTTGAGTTGGAGTCTCACTCTGTCGCCCAGACTGGAGTGCAGTGGCCGCTCCCGGCCACCGCAGCCTCGACCTGCTGGGCTCCGGCGATCCTTCCGCCTCAGCCTTCCGAGTAGCCGGAATTACAGGCGCGTGCTACCACACCCGTCTGATTTTTTGATTTATTGTAGAGATGAGATCTTGCTGCCCAGGCGGTCTCGAACCCGCAGGCTCAGGCAATCCACTCACCTCAGTCTCCCAAAGGCGCAGGATTACAGACTGAGCCACTGAGCCCGGCTTAGTTTCATTTTTTAAAGAAATTTATGTTCATAAGTCGTAAATCTTGCAGACTCCTTTTATTCTTGAGATTTTGTCCGTGTTGTGTATGTCAGTTCATTCTTTTTGTTGCTGAGCGGCATCTCATTATGCAGTATTCCACAGTTGACTCACCTGTTGGGGGAAATTTGGGTTGTTTTCAGTTTGGGGCCATTAAATAAGGCTATTACCAACATTCTTATATAGTCTTGGTAATGAGAATATGGTTTCTTTTCTCTTGGGTGTTTGCCTGCCAAGCAGAGTGGCCAGATGAGATATAGGTTTTACTTTTTAGGAAACTGCTAAGCTCTTTTCCAAAGTGCTTGCACCTACAGCTGTGCATTTCTGCTAGTAGATTGTGGGAATTCTAGTTCTTCCACATCCTTGTTGGGACTTGCTGTGGTCTGTCTGAAACTTCAACCATTCTCATGGGTATGACGTGATCTCTCTTTGTGGTTAATGACGTAGGGCGCCTTCTCTTATGACTAATGACGTAGGGCGCCTTTTCACATGATTATTTGCCATTCATGGGTTTTCTTCTAGCCGAGCATCCGTATTTTTTCCCATTTTAAGTTGGGTTGTTTGCTTATTGAGTTCTGAGAGTTTATGTAGCATATATTTCTTATTGAGTTTTGACATATAGCTATCAAAATATGTATATATTCAGTCATGCAATGGACTGCATATCAGTGATGGTCCCATGAGATTATAGTTGAGCCGAAAAATCCCGATTAGATAGTGACGTGTTTGTGGTGATGCTGGTATAAACAAACCTGCTATACTGCTGGTCTTAGTAAAGTCTAATCCATATGATTATGTACATAATGCTTGATAATAAACAGCTATGCTCCTGGCTTATGCATTTGCTGTACTATCCTTGTTACCATTATTACAGAGTATACTCCTGCTTCTTAAAGAAAAAGTTATCTGTCAGACAGCCTCAGGCAGGTCCTCCAGGCACTCCAGAAGCCGGCATTGTTGTCATAAGAGATGACAGCTCCGTGCACCCCTGGAGACCCTCCAGTGGGACACAACGTGGAGGTGGAAGGCAGTGACGTTGGTGATCCCGACGCAGCTTCGGCTAATACATGTATTTGTGTCTTCGTTTTTAACAAAACTTTTCCAAAAATGTTTTGATAGATAAAAGCCTATAGAATGAAGATACAAAGAAAGAAAACGGACTGGGCTCAGTGGCTCATACCTATAATCCCAGCATTTTGGAAGGTGAGAGGACTGCTTGAGCCTGTGGCTTCGAGACCAGCCCAGGCCACACAGCGAGATTTTTGTCTCTAAAGGAAAAAAAGAAAAAAAATTGGTATGGGAAACTAAGGTGGAAGGATTGCCTGAGTCCTGGAGGTTAAGGCTGTGGTGAGCCTTAATGGTGCCACTCCTGCCTAAGCGAAAGTGAGGCCCCAGTGGAAAAAGAAAGAAAGAGAGAAAGAAGGAGGGAGAGAGGGAAGGAAAGAGGGAAAGAGGGAAAGAAAATATCTTTTTACAGCCATACAAGGTTTATATTTTCAGCTCGGTGTTATTACAAGAGTCAAAATTGACCAGGCACAGTGTGGCTCATGTCTGTAATCCCAGCACTTTGGTAGGCCGAGGCAAGAAGATTGCCTGAGTCCAGGGGTTCAAGACCAGCCTGGTCAACATGTAAATCAAGAAAATTGGGCCAGGCATGGTGGCACACACCCGTGGTTCCAGGTACTTGGAAGGCTGAGGCGGAAGGATCGCCTGAGCCCAGCAGGTCGAGGCTTCAGTGGCCGTGAGCATGCCATTGCACTCCAGCCTAGGTGACTGGGTGACTCAAAAGAAACAAAAAAGAAAGAAAAAGAAAATAAGCCATGGTTAATTTATTATTGAAGGAAGAAACTTTTTTTTTTCCTGATTTGGAGTCTCATTCTGTCACCCAGGCTGGAGTGCAGTGGTATGCTCACGGCCGCCTCAGCCTTGACCTGCTGACCTCAGCCTCAACCTGCTGGGCTCCAGGGATCCTTCCACCTCAGTCTTCCAGTTAGCCGGAACTACAGGCGCATGCTACCACACCTGGCTAAAAACATTTAAAAGATAAATTTAGTGTGGCCTAAGTGCACAGTGCTTATAAAGTATGCAGTAGTATACAGAAATGTCTGGTGGCTTGTCTTTTCGTGCTTTTTAATACTGTCTTTTAAGCAGACATTTTAAGTTTTGAAGAAGTCCAGTTTCTTCTTTTATAGATTGGAATATTTGTGTCTCATCTAAGAAACCATTGCCTAACACAAATTTACAAACATTTTCTTCAAGCAGTTTTATAGGTTTTTTTGTTTTTTTGTTTTTGAGTTGGAGTCTCACTCGGTCACCCAGACTGGAGTGCAGTGGCCGCTCCCGACCACCGCAGCCTTGACCTGCTGGGCTCTGGCGATCCTTCCGCCTCAGCCTTCCAAGTAGCCGGAATCCCAGGCATGCGCTACCATGCCCAGCTGATTTTTTGATTTATTGTAGAGATGCGGTCTCGCTGCCTAGGCGGGTCTCGAACCCGCGGGCTCAGGCAATCCACTTACCTCAGCCTCCCAAGGTGCGGGATTACAGGCTGAGCCACCGAGCCCGGCTTCGTATTTTTAAACTATTTCAAATGGTTTTATTTTTTAACTTCAATTTCCAATTACATGAATTTTTTTATTTTTTATATTTTATGATGCTTTGGCATATGGGGTCTTGTAAACCCGAGGAGGTACTGCTCCTCCCAAGGTTAATTTCTAGAGACAGCAAGTAACTTGCCTATAAGCATGCCTTTGATGTATAAACTAACGAAACCCAAGTCCATACTGTTCATCTAACTTCCGTTATCAAACTCCTGCAGTCAGGGCCACTTTCCCCTGCCCTAAATAACCCTAGGGCTAGGTACTAGATAACCAGGGACCCACGTCCCAGAGCTTGCCAAAATTAGTCAAACTGTGCACTCCTAAATTTGTTCAGCTTGCCTACCTGCCTTGTCCGTTCCTGCTCAAGAAAACCACAGTACAGGCAATGCCCATGCTTTCCCCTCACTCCTACCTTCTGACCAACCTTGGTACGTCCCTGTGTGATCTTGCCTGGTATGACTTGTGCCCTCTCATCTTGGGAACTGTGCATAACAAACTATTTTTTCTTTTTTTTTTTGAGTCAGAGTCTACTTCGTCACCCAGGCTGGGGCACAGTGGCACGCTCATGACCACTGCAGCCTCCACCTACTGGGCTCAGATGATCCTTCCTCTCAGCCTTCCAAAGAGCCAGAACTATAGGTACGCGCTACTGTGCCTGGCTAATTTTTGGTTTATTGTAGAGATGAGGTCTCACCAATTTGCCCTGGCTGGTCTCAAACCCCTGGGCTCAGGCATTCCTCTCACCTTGGCCTCCCAAAGTGCTGGGATTATAGGCATGAGCCACCGTGCCCGGCCAACAAACTATTTTTTCAGTGGCAGTCATTTTGTAATTGGTTGGCTTCACCATACCTGAATAAAAACAAAATCTTGGGTACACTTTTACACATTGTTGCAATAGTGTTTTAAAATACTATTGACTTTTGTACGCTGAGCTTATATAGTACAGCCCTGCTAAAACTCATTAATTCTAAAAGCTTTTTTATAGTTTTCACTGGATTTTCTAAATACACAATCATGCTATCTGTAAGTAAAGACAATTTTACTTCTTCCTTTTTAATCCTTTTATTTCTTTTTCTTACCTTATTGCACTGGCTATAACCTTCAGTACAGTGTTGAATAGAAGTGGTGAGAGTGAACATTCTTGTGTTACTAATGATCTTAGAAAGAATTCAGTCTCTCACCATTAAGGGTACTATTAGTTTTAGAGGATTTTTTTTTTTTTTTTTTTTTGAGTTGGAGTCTCACTTTGTCACCCAGACTGGAGTGCAGTGGCCACTCCTGGCCACTGCAGCCTCGACCTGTTGAGCTCCGGCGATCCTTCTGCCTCAGCCTTCCAAGTAGCTGGAACTACAGTAGCACGCTACCACGCCCAGCTAATATTTTTAATTTATTGTAGAGATGAGGTCTCACCAAGTTGCCCAGGTGGGTCTCGAACCCGCGGGCTCAGGCAGTCCACTCACCTCAGCCTCCCAAAGCGCGGGATTACAGGCTGAGCCACTGAGCCCGGCTTAGAGGATTTTTTTAAAAAATGCTCTTACTAGATTGAGGAAATTCCTTCTATTCTTAGTTTGCTGAGAGTTTTTTGGTTTATGGTATATTTTAATCAGAAATGGATGCTGGATTTTGTCAGATACTTTTTTGTTGATACATAATATTTATATATATTTATGTGGTACATGTGATATTTTGTTACATGTATAAGGTGTGTGTTCAAGTCAGGGTATTTGGGGGCATTCATTACCTTGACTATGTATCATCTCTATGTGATGGGAGCATTTGAAGTCCACTCTTCTAGCTGTTTTGAAGTATACAATACATGGTCACCCCATTCTGCCGTCGAACTTTAAAACTTATTTTTTCTACCCAACTGTATGTTTGTACTTATTAATCAATGTCTCGTCACTTCATTTCCCGCCCCCTGCCACCCTTCCCCAGCTTCTGGTGTCTGTCGTTGTACTCTCTGCCTCGGGGGATAAACTTCTTTAGCTCCCACATATGAGTGAGAACATGAAGACATTTGTCTTTCTGTGCATGACTTATTTCACTGAATGTGATAGCCAGGCACAGTGGCTCATGCCTGTCATCCCAGAACTTTGGGAGGTGGCGACAAGAGGATTCCCGAACCCATGAGTTCAAGAGCAGCCTGGGCAACTTGGCAAGACCTTGTCTCTGCAGTAAATCAAAAAATTAGCCAGGTGTGATGGCGCACGCTGTAGTTCCAGATACTTGGAAAACTGAGGCGGAAGGATTGCTAGAGCCCACAGGTTAGTGCTGGGGCGGCCGTGAGTGTGCCACTGCACTCTGGCCTGGGTGACAGAGTGAGACGCCAACTCAAAAAACAAAACAAATTTATCTTTGTTTTTATTGTATTTCTCTATTGTTTTCTCTTTTCTACGTCATTGATTTTTTGCTCTGCTCTTTATTATTTTATTTTTTTCTGCTTTGGGTTTAACTTGTTCCTCTTTTATAGTGAAGTGGAATCTGAAGTAATTTTAGACTCTTTGGACTTTAATTTTCCCCTGAGTTCTGCTTTAGTGACATCTCACATTTTGGTATTTTGTAGTTTTGTTTTCATTCGGTTCAGAAGACTTCCTGATTTCTCTTTTGATTTGTTGTTTGACCCATAGGTCATTTATAAGTATCTTATATGGTTTCTGAATATTTGAGTGTTTTCCAGATGTCACTGTGTTACTCATAGCTGGTTTAATTTTATTGTGGCCGGATAATTTACTTTGTATGACATGAGTCCTTTTCAATTTATTTAGACTTATTTTATGGCTTCATATGTGGTCTATCTTAATAAGTATTCCATGTACACCTAAAAAGAACATATACTCTGCTATGGGATGGAATGTTCTATAAGTATCAGTTAGGTCAAGTTGGTCACTAATGTCTCTCCAGTCTTCAATACTTTCTATCCATTCTGTCAATTATTGAGAGAAGCGTACTGAAATCTGATGATAATTGCGGAATGACTCCTTTTAGTTCTAGGGCTTTTTTTTAGTTTCTTGCTTTACGTTGTCGGTTTTTGCTTTATGTATCCTGAAGCAGTATTATAAAGTGCATAAACATTTAGAATTGTTATGTCTTGATGAATTTACCCTTTTCTCATTATGAAAATATTTTGCATATCCGGTCATACTTCTTACTCTGCAGCCTACCTTGGTGGTACTGCAGCTAGCACTGACTGGCATTGCTGTTGCTACTTTTCATCATTGTATGTTTAACCTGTTTTTTTCTTTATAGCAGTCTGTAAGAGTTTGCCCTTGTTTTGAAAGATTTTTGCTGAGTATAGAATCTTATGCAAAGAAGTTTTTTACTTCCAGTAGTTTAAAGATGTTGCTTTGGTGTCTTGTCAATTATATTGTTTCCCAGGAGAAATCTGCTGCTGTCCTCATTTTTGTTCTTCTGTATGTGACAAGTCTATTTTTCCCCTTCTGGCTGCTTTTAAGATTTTCTCAGCCGGGCTCGGTGGCTCAGCCTGTAATCCCGCGCTTTGGGAGGCTGAGGTGAATGGATTGCCTGAGCCCATGGGTTCGAGACCTGCCTGGGCAACTTGGCGAGACCTTATCTCTACAATAAACCAAAAAATTAGCTGGGCGTGGTAGCACATGCCTGTAATTCTGGCTACTCGGAAGGCTGAGGCAGAAGGATTGCCGGAGCCCAGCAGGTAGAGGCTGTGGTGGCCAGGAGTGTGCGACTGCATTCCAGTCTGGGCGAGAGTGAGACTCCAACTCAAAAAAAAAAGAGATATCATTGGTTTTGAGTAATTTGATTTGGTGTGCCTTTATAGTTTTCTTTATGTTTCTTTTGCTTGGGGTTTGTTGGACTTCTTGAATTTGAGGGTTTATCAAGTTTTAAACAATTTCATTTTTTTTTTTTTTTTTTGGAGTTGGAGTCTCACTCCGTCACTCAGACTGGAGTGCAGTGGCCGCTCCCAGCCACCGCAGCCTCGACCCGCTGGGCTCCGTCAATCCTTCCGCCTCAGCCTTCCAAGTAGCTGGAACTACAGGCATGCACTACCATGCCTGGCTAGTTTTTGATTTATTGTCGAGATGAGATCTCGCCAAGTTGCCCGGGCAGGTCTCGAACCCGTGGGGTCAGGCAGTCCACTCACCTCAGCCTCCCAAAGCGCTGGGATTACAGGCTGAGCCACTGAGCCCGGCCATAATTTCGTTATTATATCTTCAAATATTTTTCTGCCTTCCTTTCTTCACCTTCTTAGGGACTCTAATTTCATGTGGATTGCAGTCCTTGAAGTTCCACAGCTCACTGATGTTCCTTTCAGTTATTTTTCTTTGTTTCATTTTCGATAGTTTCCATTCTTTTCTTTTTTTTTTTTTTTTGAGTTGAAATCTCACTCTGTCACCCAGGGTGGAGGGCAGTGGCATGCTCCTGGCCACCGCAGCCTCTACCTGCTGGGCTCTCCTGCAATCCTTTGACCTCAACCTTCCAGAGTAGCCAGCACTATAGGTACGCACTACCATGCCTGGCTCGTTTTTTATTTTTTTGTAGAGAGGAGATCTCGCCAAGTGACCCAGAAGGGTCTTGGACCCGTGGACTCAGGCAATCCACTCACCTCAGCCTCCCAAAGTACTGGGATTACACGCTGAGCCACTGAGCCTGGCCAGTTTCTGTTCTTAGTTGTTCAGTTTACTAACCTTTTCTTTTGTCTAATCTGTTGTCAGTCTTATTCAATATATATGTATATATTTTTATTTTGACATCATAGCTTTCATCTCCATTAGTTTTCCTTGTCTTTTAAAAAATATATACTGCATGTCTCTAATTTTTTGAACATATAGAATACAGTTATAACTTTTAATACTCTTGCATCTGTGGAAGTTATGAGTTGGTTTCAATTTTGTCTGATTTTTTTCTTTTCTTTCTCACTGTGGGTCATGTTTTCTTGTTTCTTTGCATACCTGGAAATTTGTATGCCAAGGCATTGCAAATTTTGCCTTGATGGGTCTACATATTTTTGTATTTTTATAAATATTCTTTAGCTTCATTCTAGGAGTTAGTTAAATTACTTAGAAATCATTTGATTTTTGCCAGGCTCTTCTAATCGTCTCAGATGGTTCTTTCCCAGCGCGGGTAGTTTATTTTCATCCATGCATCCATCGGCACTTAGCTGAATACTGGAATTTACTCTAGCAGATCTCTGGAGTTTTCTCTGCTCTTTCTCTAGCAGTCTGACACGATCTCTAGTCTCTTTGGTCTCCCCAGACTGTCAGCTCCACCCAACTTCCCTCTCCCTGGAGTCTAACCTAGAAACTCTCAAAACAATAAGCAAGCCGGACTCAGTGGCTCAGCCTGTAATCCTGCACTTTGGGAGGCTGAGGTGAGTGGATTACCTGAGCTCGCGGGTTCGAGACCTGCCTTGGCAACTTGGCGAGACCTCATCTCTACAATAAATCAAAAAATCAGCCGGGTGTCGTAGCGCACGCCTGTAATTCCGGCTACTCGGAAGGCTGAGGCGGAAGGATCGCCGGAGCCCAGCAGGTTGAGGCTGCAGTGACTGGGAGCGGCCACTGCACTCCAGTCTGGGTGACAGAGTAAGACTCCAACTCAAAAAACAAAACAAAACAAAACAAAAAACCAGTAAGCAGAAGCAGTTGTAGGATTCACCTTGCTTCCCATCTCTCAGGAATCCCTGTTCTTTTTTGCTTCTTGTCCAGTGTCTTGAAAACAGTCGTTTCTTGTATTTTGTCTTGCTGTTTTGGTTCTTTCAGGTGAAGTTTACTTTATTAGAATTTGAACCATGTTGACAATATTTGCCTGTCAAAATTAACAGGGTAGTGATGTGAGACATGGGAGTGCTGACAAGCAAGATACTTGAGAGGAGTAACTGAGGGAGTTGTGTTTCTTTTTTTTCTCTCTCTGTTGCCCAGACTGGAGTGCAGTGGCATGATCATGGCTCACCACAACCTCGACCTCCTGGGCTCAGGCGATCCTTCCACCTCATCCTTCCTAGTAGCTGGGACCGGAATGTGCCACCACGCCTGGTTAATTTTTGGACTTTTTTGTAGAGACGAAGTCTTGATATGTTGCCCAGACTAGTCTCAAACTCTTGGCCTTAAGCAGTCTTCCTGCCTTTGCCTCCCAAAGTGCTGGGATTACAGACGTGAATCCCTGTACCCGACTGAGTTGTGTTCCTAAATTGGGTAAAATGTAAATAAAATTATCAGCTTTTGATCAGAGAATTTAAGGAATATTTAGAAGTGTTTTTATTTATTTATTTTTTTTAGTTGGAGTCTCACTCTGTCGCCCAGACTGGAGTGCAGTGGCCGCTCCTGGCCACCGCAGCCTCGACCTGCTGGGCTCCGGCAATCCTTCCGCCTCAACCTTCCAAGTACCTGGAACTACAGGCACGCGCTGCCATGTCTGGCTTATTTTTTGATTTATTGTAGAGATGAGGTCTCGCCAAGTTGCCCAGGCGGGTCTCGAACCCGTAGGCTCAGGCAATCCACTCACCTCAGCCTCCCAAAGGCACGGGATTTACAGGCTGAGCCACTGAGCCCGGCTATATTTAGAAGTATTAGTGGAAAAGAGCTGGGGGTAATCAGTAGCAGCGCAAAAGAAAAGTCAAAGCTATCAGCAAGTATAAGCATAACCGATGATAAAAAATAAAAAATATTCCAGCTAAGGTAAAATTAAATATGTATGAAACGTATTGATACAAAATTTATGACTAGCTGTGGCCTTTACACTGAAGTTTTCTTCGATTTAGTAAAGATATTTAATTTTTAAATATTTGAAAAACATATTTTAAGTGAACTGCTGCAAGCTTGGAAAAAAGTGCAATGTGAAGTGAACTGTTTTCCTATGCTTTGGAAATCTCTCTCTACAGACACATCACACAACAATTAGAGATCTCTTACTATTTTTTGAAGTAACACCCCAAATAATCTCTATTAAAAGAATTAAACCTAATGTGAATTACGTTACATATTTGATTGTAAGTAATTTATAGTTCACATTTTTTTTTTTGAAAACAGGATTTATTGAGACATCAGAAAAGCTCCCACAGTGGGAGGGAACCAAAGTGGTTGCCTATAGTTCACATTTTAATGATGTAGGTTTGCCTCTTCCTTTTTTTTTTTTTTTAAAGTTTTCAAAAATGCCTCTTTAATGCTGTGTCATGATTTTTATACATTTTTTAAAAGAGAAGAAACATTTATCTCGAAGCTGCATTCAAGAGAGTCCACTCTATGTACAACACAACTGGGCTCTGCCGAGTCCAGAGACAGTTCTCTGGGGGTTCCCTGGCGCCTGGGCCCTGTGGGACAGCCTGGCAGGTAGACTCTGTCCCTCCTCCTCCAGGGGTCTCCCGCTCATTTCCCTACAACCCAAGGAGTGGCCGCAGGGCCTGCTGCTGTGGGCTTGGAGCTCTGCGTCTGGTCTGGAGGGCCCGTGGCATTGCTGGGGGGCAGTGAGGTGCAGGGAGAGGCAGACAGAGCCCCCCCCACCCCCTGTGTCTGTGCTTAGCTCACCATTCTCTGTGGCCAGGCTGGCCCTCACAGCGGGACCTCCCAACCACCCCTTGACCCTCCGGAGAAGGAGGCCTGGGGCCTGTTTCGTCCCCCTCCCGCCCTCTGGGGTTTGAGATGCCTTGAGAGATTGAGACCACCCACCCTGGACGCCTTATCCCGAGGCTGGCACACAAGGAACTGCAGCGTCTTTACCGGACAGGATCACAGATGGGTCTGGGGGTGCAGGTGGCAGGGGACGTGGCCGCCGTGGCCCAAGGGCCAGGGCAGGGCCAGGGCTCAGACGGACAAGACCGTTGGGCCCACGGGAGCCACAGCCCAGTGTGAGTGCCCCGGTCCCGGCCACAGGCTGGCAGAGCTGTGGCAGGAGCGCCTCTCTGACGGGCGCTGGGGAGGAGGCGCCCAGGAGGCTGGCGCTGCCTGAGCACGGCCCCCAGGGCTGGCTCGGCTGGGGCGGGGGTGACGTCAGGGGCCACGGCGGTGGCAGGGGCTGCTGCTGCTGCGTGTTCACCTTTCGCTCCTTTGCCCGCCGACTTTGGAGCCACATCTTACCTGCCGCTCCGTGAGCCCCAGGCTGGCGGCCAGCTCGGATTTCCGCCCGAGGGTGATGTCGCGGCTGTCGTGGAGCTCTTTCTCCAGCTCCAGGCGCTGTGGGTCTGCGTAGATCCCGGTACCGGTCCTTGGTGCGAGTCTGGCCACCATGCTGCGCTGCATCCACTCGTAGGGCCCACTCGTGGGGCGTCCGCCTGTGCGCTCTGGGCGAGGACGGAGCGCCCGGGCGGGGGCGCGGACACCGGGCTGAAGTCCGGGGAGCCCCGAACCCCAGCGGAGCCGGGCTGGGTTC